>NC_044549.1:93684190-93984190 GCF_007565055.1 Rhinopithecus roxellana | reverse complement strand
TTTACTGATGACATGAGGGAAGACAAAGGCATGTAGCTTACAAAATTGGATAAGCTTGTTTGGCGGGTAATGGTTATCTAAGTTACTGGCATAAGAGGCACAAGCAATTGGCCACGTTTCAGTGTTTTGCATCAACCAATGGATTTGTGGCTTAGAATAAGGTTGTATGATTGTAAAAGGTTCAATTCCAAAATATTTTTTGCTATTGTCTCTACCTAAGATGATTAAATCGGCTATGGCATCATAATAGGGGAGTAATACATTTTTGTGTGATGAAGGCAAGTGGACCCACATAATAGGGTTATTTTGCCAAAATAAACCAGTAGGTGTCAGTGTTGTGTTAAATATTAAAAAGATTAATGGCTGGGAATAGTCTATGTTGGTAACAAATTGCTCAGCAATGGCTACCTCTACTTTATTAAGTGATAAAAGAGCTTCTTTTGATAACGATCTAAGGGACTTAGGGTTGGGGTCACCTCTCAGGGTGTCGAATAAAGGTTTTAAGTCTCCCATGGTGAGTTTTAAGTATGGCCGGAGCCAATTTATGTCTCCAAGGAGCTTTTGGAAATCATTAAGGGTTTGTAACTGATCTTTACGGATAATGGCTTTTTGATTAGTAATTTTAGGTCCGTTTATTTGAAAACCAAGGTAAGTATATGGGTCTTGTAATTGTATTTTTTCTGGAGCTATTTGTAACCCCGCTGTGATTAGTTCTTGCTTGAGTTGAGCAAAACACTGTAAAACTTGTTCTCCCATTTTTCCTGTTATGAGGATATCATCCATGTAATGTATAATGTATATTTGTTTCCATGTCTTTCTAACTGAGTGTATGGCTGTAGCCACATATTTTTGACACAAGGTGAGCCATACCTTGAGGTAACACTTTCCACTGGTATCGCTTCATTGGTTCTTTGAAATTTATAGATGGTAAGCTAAAGGCGAATCGTTTTTGGTCAGTAGGATGAAGGGGAATTGTAAAAAAGCAATCTTTAAGGTCTATGGTAATTTTAAAATATGCTCGAGGGATTGCAACTGGAGAAGGTAGCCCTGGCTGTAAGGCACCCATAAGGACCATAGTAGCATTTACTGCTCTTAAATCTTGTAAGAGTCTCCACTTTCCAGATTTCTTTTTTATGACAAATATGGGGGTGTTCCAAGGAGAGTTGCTTTCTGTAATGTGTCCTGCCTCTAATTGTTCCTGCACTAACTGTTGGGCAGCGGCAAGCTTCTCATTGGTTAGTGGCCATTGATCAACCCAAACGGGTTCATCTGACTTCCAAGTGATTGGATCAGCAAATTTTTGGGGTGCAGGCATGTCAATGGCCATAGTCAAAAATTTCCAAGCCCCCTTTTATGCAATTTTCCTATGACTGGAATTGGCTATAAAATGCCATCTTCTCTTTTTCCTAACCCTTTCCCAGGGTGGTAGCCCTGAGCCAACATTTGTGCAGTGACTATATCATTTGGGCTACACATCATGACCCTCATTTGGGAGAGAAGATCTCTGCCCCAAAGGTTAACAGGCAAATCAGGGATAACAAATGGCTTAATGAGACCGGAATTACTTTCTTGATCTCTCCAGGTGAGATATTTGGAACTTTGTCTAGGGTTATTACTTTGCCCAATTCCTCATAAATTTGTTAAGGTCTCTGAAGTGGGCCAACTGGCGGGCCAATCTTGTTGTTTAATAATTGTTACATCGGCCCTTGTGTCTATCAGTCCTGTAAATAACTTTCCGTCTAGCCATAAGGTGAGAGAGGGTTTTTGATTAGTAATGGACTGTACACAGTGGATGTCTGAGGATCCGAATCCTCCCTTTCCCCTTAGGGGCGATTGGACTTTATTAGCTGTTTTTAGCAATGGCAACAGGAGTAACTGCGCTATTCTATCCCCTTGAGGAATGATAGTGATGTTGTCAATAGCTTTGGCCATGATTTTGATTTCTCCTATATAATCACTATCAACTATTCCCAGAAAGACCTGTAGGCCTTTCATGGTGATGTTACTTCTCCCTAGGATTAATCCAAACATGTTTGAGGGTAGGGGTCCATATACCCCAGTACCTAAGGCTTGAGGTCCCATTTCAGGGGTTAATACTGTGTGGGAGGTGGAACAGAGGTCCAATCCTGCACTTCCTGGGATTGCTCTACTAAGCTGTGAAACGGATTGTTGTTGGTTGGTACAAAACTGACCGCCCCATAAGCTTGTTTCGGGGCCTGGGGCCAGCCCCTCAATCTGTTTCCCTGTTGAGGTGTTAGGGGGTTTCCTTGATTGTCAGTTTTAGATTTACATTCGTTGGCCCAATGTTTTCCTCTTTTACACCTAGGGCAGAGGCATGGGGCTTTTGCCTCTAAGGTCTTAGCTAGCTCTCCCTTACAATCCCTGGCGAAGTGTCCCATTTTTCCACACTTGAAGCACGCCTTGCTATTTTTATTTTTACTAGCGAGGAAGTCTTTTATGGTTTGTGCACTAAAGGCAGCAGCCATAGCCAAGCCCTGTTGATATGAGGGCCCTATGTCTGAACAGAGGCGGATGTAGCCTGTTAAGTCTGTTTTCTTTCTATAAGGTCTGATTGCTGCCTGACAAGCCGGGTTAGCGTTTTCATAAGCTAGCTGTTTTACATAATCCACCCCTGCCTCAGCATTTCCAAATATTCTGTTGGCCGTGGTTAAAAGTCTATGTACAAAGTCTACAAAGGGCTCATCAGGCCCCTGTTTGAACCCCGTGAGCGAGGCTCCTGGATCCCCCTTAACAGGGAGTTTTCTCCAGGCTTTGGTAGCCACTGCTTGGATTTGAGAAAACAGTCCGGGATCGTACTGCATCTGAGCATCGGTTTCTGTGTAGTTACCCGAGCCAGTTAACATATCAAAATCCCAACCATTTCCGGCTTGTTGGTTTCTCTTGGCCGTATCTCTACAATTTTCATAAAATTCTGACTTCCAAATCAGATGGTCGCCTCCGGAAAGAACTGCTCTAACTAAGGTATTCCAATCTATGGGAGTGAGCCAATTTTCATCCACAGATTCGACTATGGCCAGGGTGTACGGGGCAGTAGCTCCGTATTGCGAGACAGCGGTTTTTAGTTCTTTTGTTACAGTAAATTCAAACCCATTGTGGTGTCTCCAGGCTCGACCCTGCGCATCTGTAGTTTCAGTTACTGGAAAAACGTCTCGAGGAGAGGAATCCTCCCTATTCCTACTACCAAGTGACCTTCCTTTTGGGATATGCTGTCCGGGTCTCTGAGGGTGAGAGTGTTTCTCTATTCCTTTAGGGTATTGAGCGCTCTCACTTCCTGGCCTTAATTTCTGCAATCTAGTGATTAAAGACTGATGTAGTTCTTCAAGCTTTATTTGCTCTTCAAGTTGTGCAATTTTTTCTCTAAGCTCCTCTTTTGGGTCTATTACTGCCATAACTTCAGGGGCAGAAGCCTTAATATAGGGAGGGGGATAAGTAAAAGTTTGTGGCCAGTCAGAATTATGATATTTTGCTGCCTCTTCCTCTAAATTATCCCAGTCTACTTCTGAAGGGTTAAGGTTATTTTTACTTTTGTTTTCATTAGTTGTAGGTAAAACTGGGTATTTTTTGGCCTTTTCCTTATTTGATGTTTCTATATTTGCTATTGAGGGGACCCCAGCCTCTTCCTCATCGCTTTGTAGCGATATAAGGTCTATTTCTTTACCAGGTGTGGATTTTTCGAGGTCGGTTTGGGAGCTGCCTCTTAATATTTCCTCAGTCTGAGTAACCACCGCCATTACCTCAGGATCTTTTTCCTTTTCCTTTTTATCTATTATATCTCTGATTAAGTTCCAATAAGAAAAGGCTGTCACCGGAACCTTCTCTGGTCCAAAAGTACTATAATAATCTTGAAAACAATCTCCCACCCTACGCCATCTCTTAATGTCAACGGTTCCCTCTTGTGGAAACCAAGGGCAGGTATCTTTTACAAAATCAAAAAAATTAAACAAATCATTACTTTTAACCCTTACTCCTCTTGCTTTTAGGGCCTCTTTTAACTGCCCTACATAAATCTGATGCTGGCTTAATTCTTGTCCCATAATCAGACACTACTACTCACCGCTGGTTCCAACGCGACAGGTTCCCGCGACGTCCGGAGGAATTTCTTCCACTTTTACTTTCGGCCGACTTTAGTGCCTTCTTCCTCACTTTTTCCCCCATGTCCAGGTCCCTGTTCGGGCACCACGTGTCCCGACCTGCAGGACAGTTGAACGGACCATGGAAAGGGGAGTGGGAATGGAGGGGATAAGAAAACACGAGAAATGGAGACAAGACAAATAGCCTGATCAAGTCTCATTTAATGGTGGCGGTGCAATGCCTTATATAGGCTGGCAGAGGAAGAGGTTGGGCCAGGGCGGTGACAGGGGGCTGGGTTTTCTCAAATTACAATCGCGCATGCTCCGTAGGCTGCATATCTTCCTGGGCACGAAAAAGGTTTAGGCGCGTGCGGGAAAGGTTTATAATGAAGAACCCGGAAATGTGCCATCTTGTCTCCGCTTTGCGGAGATCAAGCAACAGAGGTCAGCTAATTCCGGGCCTCATGGCTCCGGACAGTAATTTATAAACAAAAGAGGTTTAATTGGATCATGGTTCTGCAGATTGTACAGGAGGCATAGCGCTGGCATCTGCTTGCCTTCTGGTGAGGCCTCAGGAAGCTTTTACTAGTGGTGGAAATTAAAGCAGGAGCAGGCATGTCACAAGGCAAAACAGGGATAAGAGAGAGGGAGCATGGGGTCTGGGGGAAGAGGTTCCAGGCTTTTTAAACAACCAACTCTCTTGTGAACCAACAGAGCAGGAACTCATTCACTACCACAGAAAGGACACTAAGCCATTTATTAGGGAACCCACCCTCCCATTAGACCTAAACACCTCCCATTAAGCTCACCTTCAACACTAAAAGTCACATTTCAATATGAGATCTGGAGAGGGAACAAACATCCAAACCATATCAGAAGGAATTGATGTTCAATGGGTATAAAGTTTTCATTACACAATATTAATCTCTCTATTTTAGAAATGTTTTCTACAAAATTGTGCATGTAGTTAACAATATTGTATGGTATACTTAAAATTCAGTAAGAGGGTAGATCTCATGTTAAGTGTTATTATTATAGAAAAAAATTACTAAAAAATTGTTTACAGGCATGTCTGGAGCAAAATTGTAGAAAAAACTAAGTTTAACTGAATTTTCTCTTCTTGATCTGTATCTTTAACAATAGCCTAGCCAGTTTGACAGCTCCAACATCATTGCCATGTCTGAATCTGCTGTATGAGATAGTGCATCCTACTTTAGACTCCTCAGATTTAACTTCCTCCGGGCACTAATTCCTGTTAGATGATGAATTAATTAATGAATAATGAGTTTATGTACTTCTATTTCTGGATCAAATAGGCACTTTATCATTATTGTTTAAGAAGTACTTTATTTAAAATAATGCTAGTGATAAGAATTCCAGAATTACAAGATATTTTGAAGTTGTGAAGTTTCTTTTATCATCTCTAATTTAATACAGTAATTTTGAGCCAGTGAATGCTATGAACCAAGTATTGATAACTCAGAGTAATAATGTCAGTTTTAATGGTAACTGCCCACTGAATGATACACAGATTAAACAAAACATAAGGAAATAGAAATTGATGGATATCAATTGATTGATGTTTACTTTCTGTTTAATCTGCATCTCAGATTTGATAAAAAGTCGATTAAAGTAATTATATAATTAATGGGATATTTTAATGTAGAAAAAAACTTTGACAAATTGTTTTTTCTTAAAAATTAAAATATTACAGACTTAAGATTTGAAATGAGCACTAATGGATATTAGTGAAACTAATATCTCGCTAATATTAGGTGGGCACTAATGCATATTAGTGAAACTACTTCTACATAAACAAAAATCCACTTTATATTGTGTGATTGAAAGTAGTTATGTAGGTAACCTTTGGTTAAATATTACAGATAATAAGCTAAATTGTATGATATTAATTTAATATATAAATTAAAATTTATCTCATTGGTTCATCTAACCATTTATTCTACTTTTGCTCTCCAGCATAAAATGAGAAATCTTCTTCTTCTTTCACATGACAGCCCTTCAAAGCCATCTACACTTTGATGTTAGGATCAATGATTTTCAGACAACTTGAACAGAAAGACTACATGTGTTGTCAAATAATTAAAGAAGTGGTTATTGTTGCATTGAATAGCAATGAACTTAAGCAGTAGGAAAATATTAAGACTGATGATGTCCCTGTTTCACCCTCCAGGTCTTCTTTTCTGTTTGCTAAAGATATCTAATTCCAACAATCTTTATTTATATGACAGAGTTTATAATTTTTTCACGATTCTATATCACCTTTTTTATTTCAGCAGTTAGTACAATATTTTAGCAAACTCATTAAGTTGTGCTACTCACACACACAGTTATCGTAAGTCTCATCCAAAGAGAATGATTCAGATTGCCTACTTTGAGGTCATGTGAATATAGGTGAATATAGTTGTTCTATGGTGAGATAATAACTAAAATAACTTTTCTACATGAAGTATTTTCCAACATGGCTAATGAATTGTAAAATTGGTTAACTCATTTAATATTAGATGAAAGATATTATATTTAAGTTTATATTCATAATTTTATTTCTCATTTCATATTAGTTTTCTATTAAATAAAGATATTGGTTATATTAATTCTTTCATTCCATTTGTTGGCTAATTCCAACATAGCATCTTCCACTTAGATTGACCTGACTTGAATAATAAACTTTCAAAACGTTACATAGTTAGTTCTAATTGAATCTGTTTATTGTCAAATTTTTATTACCCAATTATTTTCACAAAAATAACACGCAAAATTGTGCCCAATGATCTACTGAACTCAAGATACAACAAAACTGTTATTTTTCCAGAAATTTCAAAGAAAGTTTTGAGACCATAAAACTATTCTTCCCTAAAGCGGAGAGAATTACAGCAATGAAAAGATTTTAGGGTTTCAGGGGGGTGGAGAAAAGACAAAAAGAGATATTATGTTAGATAAACTGATTTCTTCACATTTTTTCTAGACCTGACTGTGATTTAATGCACACCTGTTCTACCATTGTTCTTGATACTTTGTCCAATTAACCTTACTTGATCCTTTGTTTGACTCTTCAACTCCCAAATTATCCATTTTGTTTTTTTCCTACTTTTGGCTCTTGGATCATGCCCAAAAAATTAGTTTCATGATTTGTCTTCCATGATATTTTTGTAGTAAAACTTTCTTTTGGACTGACTCCAGCCACAGAATTCGGTCCCCTTTCTTGATTTCTCCTAACCTCTTCCTATGCTTGCTCTTGAGGAAATCTAACCCTATGGAGCTGTAACTACATATGGTGCATTGGAATTCTTGTTTTGATATATTTTGAAGATAGTTTTAAAATACTAAATCAAATACATATCAACAGGTACAATGTCAGAATTTTTCATATTTTGGCAGTGATTAGTAAAGGTATCTTCCTTTTTAATTTTTCCATAGGTCATTCGGGTACAGGTGGTGTTGGTTACATGTGTAAATTCTTTAGTGGTAATTTGTGAGATTTTGGTGCACCCATCACCAGGGTAGTACACACTGCATTGCACTCTATTTGTAGTCTTTTATCCCTTGCCCTCTCCCATCCTTCCCCCCAAATCCCCAAAGTCCATTGTATCATTCTTATGCCTTTGCATCCTCATAGCTTAGCTCCCACTTATCAGTGAGAACATCTGATGTTTGGTTTTCCATTCCTGAGTTACTTCACTTAGAATAATAGTCTCCAATCTCATCCAGGTTGCTACGAATGCCATTAATTCATTCCTTTGTATGACTGAGAAGTATTACATCGTATGTATATACCACAGTTTCTTTATCTACTTGTTGATTGATGGGCATTTGTGTTGGTTCCACAATTTTGCAGTTGGACATTGTACTGCTATAAACATGTGCGCAAGTATCTTTTTCAGATAATGACTTATTTTTTCTACCCGGAGTATAGATATCTTTTAGCTGGAGTGATTATCCAAGTTAATGTTATGCCAAACCTCTGTCATCATTGCTTACTAAATTCTAGCTTCTTTCCTAGTCACCCCTGGCACAAACACCTATTTAACTCCAGTATTATTTAAGAATTTTGAGACTGTTTGACTTAAGAAAATGCAGGGTGTTAATGTCTGTAGTCTGTAAATTTTTGGGAGATGGTAACTTCTATTTGATCTACTTCCAATCATTTCAACGAATGAAATCATAATATAAAAGTTATTTAATTGTCAATGTTTTCTAAATTAAGGTATTGAAAATTATATATTACCGAGCCAATGAGGCTATCACTACAAGCATTTGTAAGAACTAATAGATAAGAAAACTAGTATGAAATTGTTTTGGAACACTTATTTAAAGTGATATTTCTCAAATTTTAGAATTACCCAGAATGCATGTTTATAATATAAATAATTTGGTCCCTAAAATCAAAATTATTAAAAGATAATCTCAATGAATAAGACTCATTAATCAGATTTTAATAGTTCCCAAGTGATAACTGATTGCTGTTTGTCAAAATTTGTGTTCCTGTGATTCAGTATTTTTATACATAAAAAGATCAGCATGTGTAAAGAAATAAGAGTTGAATAAAGATCATTCAATTTATAAAGAACTAGAAGGAAAACAGCCTATAAAAGAAGACAAATATATTGATAGAGAGTTTTAGTCTCAATATTAAAAATTAGGTAAGTATATATTCTGTGACTCCAAGTAAATACTTTGGACACAGACTGAAATTAAGGCATTAAAAGTTGGTTACTTTAGTTTATTATAGGGATAAAAAAGCTGAATGTGAAGGGATCTGTAAAAAATATTTTTATGAGATATTTTGATTATTTTGTTAAATAGAAAGTGTAACTGCTAAACAATACAACATTGTCATTTTAGAGAAAGGAATAACCATGAATTGCAAGGAGAAGTCTTCAGAGTTGGAATCTTGAGAATGTAGCTTGTTCCACATTATGTTTTGTGTTGAAATAGCCATTCCATTATATTGTTGAAACTTTTCAAAAATCTTCTGAATATTTTCCATAAAAAGGATATAACGATCTTTCGAAGAAAATTGGATAAGGGGTAAATCTGGCTTTTAGAAAGTTAATTTTACATTTATTCTATGTCCTTTTATATTTCACATTAATAATTTTTGTTACGTTAGTAGTATTCTGCACAATGCTTTAAAAAATTGCCTTCTATATACTACCTTTGAAGAAAGTTTTGTATAAGAAAAATTTATATATAATGCAAATCTTAGCTCTTTTCACCTCAGTTTTTTCTCATTATTATAACATTTTCCATATTGTTTATAAAAATTACACACTATGTGCTCATTCTGTAAGGCATTAACAATATTCTCTTGACTTTTGTGGTCCACGTGGGGATTTTTTATTGTTACATATTATTTTTAATTGTCAATATGTTTTGTACTTAGCTGACAATTTTAATTTATATGTTAGTTGTCTTATTTCATTACATTGTTATATTTATATTATCTTCACATTTATATTACTTTGTTATAATTTAATTATACTTCTAAAAGTGTATTATATTTAATTCATAACATTTTTATAATAAAAACTCTCACAAATATAGCAAACTCAAAGGAATTTTGAAGTGAACATCTATATACTCACCATCTAGATTCTATCATTAATATGCCCATCTATCAATTCATCTTAGTTTTGGATGCATTTTAAGGTAAACTGCACACATCAGCAAATTTTCCTCTAAATAGTAAAGCATTCGTGTTATTAATTAGAACTCAACATTTCTTTTTCTTCTTTTTGAATAATGTAAAATAAAGAAATATTAAGTGTATGTTATCTAACTTTTAATAAATGATTTTTAACCTATATAACCAAATCCTCTATTTGTATATAAAATATTACCATTATCTTAAAAAGCAAATTGATATTTCTTTCTAATCAATTCCAATTCCAACCTTCCAGTGGCAGCCACTATTCTGATATTTTTGCCCATTCTAAAACTTTATATACATGAAATTATATAATATGTATCCTTTTGAATAAGGCTTTTTATCCATGTCATCATTTATTGCATTTTAATTACACTCTCTGACTTTCACTATGATAATAAATACATAGAAATTTCATTGAAATTCATTATATTCCATTACCAAGACACTGCATATTTGAAAAAGATGTTTAAAAGTGTTTGAAAACAATATATGCTAAATTATGCTAGTTACAAAAATAATTTGGGGTATAATATTTTTATTACATTTATATATACATTTGTTACATTAATTTTTATACATTTATTAAATTTTTATTACATTAAAAATATTATACCCCAAATTATTTTTGTAACTAGCATAATATTTTTTACATTTTTAAATAATTTTTATATTAAAAAATATTATGCATAATTTTTTTTCAGAATTTGAATTTAAACTCATGTTTTGATGAAATTATGAAATTTAATTTTTGAAAGTTTTTTTATTGTGCAGGATCTTATCAATGATATATTACAAAATCAATCTTACTTTTTCTCCAAAACTAAAAGCTTTTAATAATGACAGTATTAGGGTTTATCAGTATTTTGAGAGTTAATTGAAATATCATGAAATATATTTTTCCTTAGCATACATGTGATTTTAGAAGAAATTTTAAAGTTCCATTGATTGTATTAATGACATTTTAGAGAGTTTCAACACATTAAATACATAAAATAGGGGTAGCATAATAAATATTTTTTAAAATACATTATTTGATAAGAATTATGAGCATTGCAGGATATTCTAGGATAAAACTATTGTGTGAAGGGATTATAGACAGGTAACACTAATCACACATGTTGTAAATATATAAAATAAGCTTTGTTGGGGAAAACATACATGAAGTTTATATAGAAGAATATCACATTCTCAAACAGTTATTCCCTGAGCTCAAAGGTAGGTTAATATTGATGGACTGCACCTACTATGACCAGCTTCTTGGCAGAGAAGTTCATACTCCATTACATGTGATTTATGTAATATAGAATAATTTAAATCAAAAGATAGGGGCATTTATGCAAACATGTAAAAATAGTTCTCTGGCTTATAAGGGTGGACTGATAGAAGGTGGCAAGTCCCATGTTCTGTGGCTGATATCATTCTGTTCTTCCATGGGGCCAACTCCGACCTGCTAGTTCACTCTTTACTAGTCTACCAAAAGAAGAGACAAAATGAGCCTCCAGGACAATCCAGAACCATCTCTCCTTAGTGTGAACCTCAGTTTTTATAGGATTATTACATGTCTCCCCTTCGATTCTGCGTCATTTCAGGTCATAGAGGTATTTGAAACATTTCCTAGAATGTGAGAATCAAGATCTCATGCAGGTGGATCAAATGAGAAGGGACATAGACAACATTGCAAAAAAGTAATTTGATGAGCTTCCGCCTGAGAAAACCATAGAAAGTTGATTGGAGCTTCTTGTTCCCATCTCTAAGGAAACTAGAGAACTATTGCCTACCTTCCTCTGCTTTCCTAATTTGTTTTTCAGGATTGGATGTCATGGCCTCTCATGCATGAGCAAGACTGCCCCTTTTCCTTTTCTGGAGTACTGAGTTCCATGTAAATCCAATTATTATCATTTTTTCACCATGCATAACATCTAAAGGCAGAGTATGGTGGCTGTAGAATCACCTAAGGCAAAGCTTACATTTTTGTTGATGTTTATCCTAGTGTCCACTATCTGAACAATATTAACTATCTATCTATCGAAGTTAAAGCAGAGACACTAAAAAGTTGCTTTAGTACTTTCTATTTGCTTTCCCAATATCTGTTTCCTTCCACTCTTGGGTGCATAAAAAATTAGCTAAGCATGTATGTTCATAGGTATCTTTAAATAGCTAACTAAAATGTGATCACTGGTCCTATAGAGGTGAATATGGGGAAGGTTGGCAGAGTTGGCAATTACATAAGTCCGAAAAAAATTATGTTAGTCATTTCAGTCCTTTTGGTGGTTCCATTATCATGATGGCTTATGATATGGCTTTAGTAATCTATGGAGGACATGACGGGTAACATGCTTTGCTGGCTAAGTCTAATATTTTTTCTCTAGCCATATTACTTCATATAGGCATTTGGAAGTATAATATGAAGACCAAATTCATGAATATATTTTTCCATGTGTATCCAAAGGAAAGAAGCCAAGTACTGTACCATATCAACTTGGCTAGACCAATAATCTTACCCAGATAAGTGATTAGTAACAGGTATCTCCCAACACCTCCAGAAACAAAACTTGGAAAGTAGTAAATTATATATATATGTCACTTTCAAGGAGGTGTGCTCTATAGCAGCAGTCCCCAACCTTATTGGAACCAGGGACAAGTTTTGTGGAAGAAAATTTTTCCATGGAGAGGGTGGAGCAGGGTTTTGAGATGAACTGTTAAACCTCAGATTATCACACATTAGTTAGATTCTCATAAGGACTATGCAACCTAGATCCGTGAAGTGCACAGGTTCCAATAGAGTTTGTGCTCCTATGACAATCTAGTGCTGCCACTAAATTGACAGAAGGCAGAGCTCAGGTGGTAATGCTCATTCACAGGCCACCCACCTCCTGCTGTGCAGTCCAGTTCCTAACAGGCCAAAGGCCAGTATCGATCAGTGGCCCAGATGTTATTGGCACCTCATAAGTAGAGGCCAGGGATGGTACTAAACATTCTACAATGCCCATAATAGTCCCTGAATGAAACAATTATTTGTTCCAAAATGTCAATAGTGCCCACATCAAGAAATCTTACACTATAATTATGAATACTATAAGAAAAAATACACTTAATAGATTGAGACAGCAGCAATTTATCATCATTATGATGGATAGTTATAGCATTCTATTTGCTTTATCACAGTCCAGAGGTGGGTTGTTTTGGAGTCAAGTATGCTATCAATTTAGGCGCCAAGTATTATAAGCAATGCACCATTAAGTCTTTTTTTAAGCATTGTTATTACTATAGAAAAGGCTTTCCCATGTCTAACTGGAAGCAGTTATTGGTCTATGGTCTTGGGTGCATGTTTGTCTTTAATTGGGACTATTATTCTGATTTAACAGTAGAACTATCTGAATCTTGTCCACTTAGTTTTGCAAGGACCTACTGCAGAATGAGAATGGTTGAGTCGTGACTTTTCTTTCAATAAGTTGATTTATTCTCTATTATGGTGCAGTAACAGGCCAGTTGTAACTGCTCAGAAACAATCCACAGATTCAGGAATCTCACAAAACACAAAATAGATTAAATACAAAGGAAACCACACCTAGTGACACTTTGCTCAAACTTCTAAAAACTATAAATAATAGAAATCTATCATGCTTATACAATGATCAATACATCAAAAAGGCATAAGAAGCCTAAATGTGTATGGATTTAATAACAGAGTTTCAAAATACACAAAGCACCAATGATTAAAATTCAGAGAAATAGAAACTTCAGACATTTTGGTAGAAACATGAACACTATTAACCTATTTAACCCAACAGACATTACAGTGTCCTCCACCTGACATTCAAATAATACATTTTTTTTTTTTTTTTCAAATTCACCTGGAACATTTTCCAAGATACATCATATGCTGGGTCATTGAAATTTTTCATCAAATTTCAACTTACTGAAGTCATGCAGAGTATGTTTCTTTATCATAATCAATGGAATTTTGTAAACTATAACAACGAGATATCTAGAAAATCTCCAAATAATTAAGCAACAGACTGTTAATTAATTCATGGATCATAGAAGAAAATACAGAGGAAATTATTCAGAACTAAAATTTTCTAAAACCAAAATATGCTGAATTTTGTGGGAGCCACTAAAGTATTTACATTTGTTTATTTATATGCTTATATTAGGAAAAAATACCACTCTTTTCTCAAATAAAGACATTGCTTTACAAGACTGCCTGACTATCCATGAGCACTTCACATTGTTCTTGAGTTTGTCCATTATTTTGATGTCCATTATTACTGATGAGTTCAGGATAGTAGAGTTATATAATATCGCTTGTTGGATGAAGGAAAATTGGTTTCAGTTTTCATTACAGAGTAATATAAGAAACAAAGGATTACCAATATACATGGCTGCTTGCCAAAAGCCAGACATGGTAGTAACACTATTTTGTTGTCCAATTGCAAGGGAACTGTGGTGGCTACTCTCTTGTTTAAACTTCATAGTCCACAACAGGATTTTTACTGGTCAGGCAGAGCTCTGAAAACTGGAAACAGAATTGCATATAATCATATAGAATCTTCCTATAATACACTTTATGTGTGAAAATCTATATTTGTCTGCTAGGGCTGGTGTACTGAAGTACAAGTGGTCACTTAAATTTAACAGAAATGTGTTGTCTCACAATTGTGAAGGCTGGAAGACAAACATTCAGATGCTGGCAGGGTTGGTTCCTTCTGAAGCCTGTGAGAAGGCATCTGTTTCAGTCTATTGTCTAGCTACTTGTGGTCGCTGGTAATCTTTGGCATCCCCTGGCTTATGGAAGCACCACAAATTCGTCTTCACATGATGTTCTTTCTATGTTTGTATCTATTAATATGCCCAAATTTCTCCCCTTTAAAGGGACATTGATTATATTAGATTAGGCCCCACCCTGATGATCTCATTTCAACTTTACTACTTCTGTAAAAATCCCATTTCCAGATAGTTACATTCTGAGTCACTGGGGTTTAGGACTTCAAAATATAAATTTGGGTGAGACACAATTCAACCCATAACAAGACTTATTACCTTTTTTCCTTCTGGGATGACTCATTATTAGAATTGTGCGATTTTAAAAGAATTTATGAGTATAGATCATTTGATATCATGAATTTCAACTTTCATAGTAGCCAAAAGCAGAGACTGTAATGCCAATAGCCAAGCAACATGTCTATGCAATTCATCACTTAGAACATATAAACAATTTTACAGCTTAACAGTAAAAAACCAAGGATAAGCAAGATACAAAAATAAATGAAGAAAAATGTTAGCTCCAAAATCTAGCTTGTTCAGGAATGTTTAAAGCACCTCCCAGGAAAAGAGACGTGATATGTTCTCTGACCTTGTTCTTGTTCTTGTTCTTTTCCCTGACTTGTTTATCCTGTTAATTCTTCAAAGTCCAGAAATTGACTTTTGTAATATTTGCTAGACAGAACAGACAAGCCCATTCTGGGTTTTCGCATTGTATCATCAGTTTGGTTGTGCTTTTCTTCTATACCTCTGTGAGCTCTGCTGGTCCATTTGATTTTATCAGTCCCCTAACTGTCATCCTTGAAGCACATGTATTCTTTTTTTTTTTTTTAATTTAATTATACTTTAAGTTCTAGGGTACATGTGCATAACGTGCAGGTTTGTTACATATGTATACTTATGCCATGTTGGTGTGCTGCACCCATCAACTCGTCAGTACCCATCAATTCATCATTTATATCATGTATAACTCCCCAATGCAATCCCTCCCTCCTCCCCCCTCCCCCCTCCCCATGATAGGCCCCAGTGCGTGATGTTCCCCTTCCCGAGTCCAAGTGATCTCATTGTTCAGTTCCCACCTATGAGTGAGAACATGCGGTGTTTGGTTTTCTGTTCTTGTGATAGTTTGCTAAGAATGATGGTTTCCAGCTGCATCCATGTCCCTACAAAGGACGCAAACTCATCCTTTTTTATGGCTGCATAGTATTCCATGGTGTATATGTGCCACATTTTCTTAATCCAGTCTGTCACAGATGGACATTTGGGTTGATTCCAAGTCTTTGCTATTGTGAATAGTGCCGCAATAAACATACGTGTACATGTGTCTTTGTAGTAGAATAATTTATAATCCTTTGGGTATATACCCAGTAGTGGGATGGCTGGGTCATATGGTACATCTATGCTCATGGATAGGAAGAATCAATATCGTGAAAATGGCCATACTCCCCAAGGTTATTTATAGATTCAATGCCATCCCCATCAAGCTACCAATGAGTTTCTTCACAGAATTGGAAAAAACTGCTTTAAATTTCATATGGAACCAAAAAAGAGCCCGCATTGCCAAGACAATCCTAAGTCAAAAGGACAAAGCTGGAGGCGTCACACTACCTGACTTCAAACTATACTACAAGGCTACAGTAACCAATACAGCATGGTACTGGTACCAAAACAGAGCTATAGACCAATGGAACAGAACAGAGTCCTCAGAAATAATACCGCACATCTACAGCCATCTGATCTTTGACAAACCTGAGAGAAACAAGAAATGGGGAAAGGACTCCCTATTTAATAAATGGTGCTGGGAAAATTGGCTAGCCATAAGTAGAAAGCTGAAACTGGATCCTTTCCTTACCCCTTATACGAAGATTAATTCAAGATGGATTAGAGACTTAAATGTTAGACCTAATACCATAAAAACCCTAGAAGAAAATCTAGGTAGTACCATTCAGGACATAGGCATGGGCAAGGACTTCATGTCTAAAACACCAAAAGCAACGGCAGCAAAAGCCAAAATTGACAAATGGAATCTAATTAAACTAAAGAGCTTTTGCACAGCAAAAGAAACTACCATCAGAGTGAACAGGCAACCTACAGAATGGGAGAAAATTTTTGCAACCTACTCATCTGACAAAGGGCTAATATCCAGAATCTACAAAGAACTCAAACAAATATACGAGAAAAAAACAAACAACCCCATCAAAAAATGGGGAAAGGATATGAACAGACATTTCTCAAAAGAAGATATTCATACAGCCAACAGACACATGAAAAAATGCTCATCATCACTCGCCATCAGAGAAATGCAAATCAAAACCACAATGAGATACCATCTCACACCAGTTAGAATGGCAATCATTAAGAAGTCAGGAAACAACAGTTGTTGGAGAGGATGTGGAGAAATAGGAACACTTTTACACTGTTGGTGGGATTGTAAACTAGTTCAACCATTATGGAAAACAGTATGGCAATTCCTCAAGGATCTATAACTAGAAGCACATGTATTCTTGCAGGAATTTTCTGAGCTCCAACAATCTGGCCTTCTTTCCTCTGCTACTAGTCTTACTAACTAGAGTTTTACTTTGGTAGCAAACCTACCATTCTTTCAAAGATGTTTATGTTTTGGGAACATTGGTTGCTGAAAGTTTCCTCCACTGTTTCAAATTGCCTCGTGTTTTGGGGTTTTGGTGACTGAGAGACTACTGCTGCTGCCTCACCACTGTCAGAGCCTCATGCAAATCTCCCTGAGACTTTGATTAGTCCTACACTAGCGCAACATGTGGCTGAGTTTCTTTGTAGCTGGCAGCCATCACATCTGCACTGTCCTCTATAATGTTTGGAACAGATATCTCAGCAGCTCTTCTGGAAGTCTCTGAGTTGGGGTACTTTGTAGCTCTCACTTGGGAGCTAGCAGAAACTCAGGCACCAGCATTTCATATGACCTGCTACTTATCATAGAATGGATGATTTACACTATGGTGTGATGTGTAGAAATTAGATGGATAACATTTTCAGACAGTTACTTTCTCACTTTACATGGCCTGAGGAATCAGGGTAAGAAATAAAAATAAAGTATATTGGAAATGTTAACAGAATTTAGAACATTTGGAAATGACCATTTTCTTTGTGTAATTCATGGTCCTTTATGTTACATAAGCATATTCATCAATTAACTAAGGCATGTATTATAAATGAATCTACTAGTCAGATTTTCTGGATGTCCTTTTGTATTTTTCAAATATAATTCTTTTTATCATTTGAAGTATGTTTTGATGTTATTTATTTACTTACTTAAAAAGATAAGTTAAACCATTTTATCTTTAGCCACTTAGTGGTAGCAGCAGTGCATCTTTGTTTTTGAAAAATTGTCAAATATTACAACAAATACAAAGACTTTTTATGTGAAGAAATAAAACAATTTCTGGAAAACAGCTTACAGTTAGAGTAAGGCTGCATAATATAAAAGTTCTAAATTAAACATGACATCTTGCTATTGGCTTCTGTGTCTCCTTCTGTATTTACAAATTTTATATTCTAATGACCATAAAATAAAATCTGAAGTTATGCACTAGCAATGGCCTCTCAGGAATCCTTCTCCTCCAAACCTAAGTAGTTATTTTTTAAAAGTCTTAACTTGTGTTTTTAACTACTTTTATATAAAAAATATCTTGCACTGGATTTTTATTAAATTATAACTAGTGGTACATAAAGAAAGGCATTCTCCCATTCACCTTCTGCTGTTTTCATATTCATGGCTATCTTCTACCTGCTCATATATTTATGTCTCAGTGTCCTTTGTAACTCTCGCAGGCTTCATGAATCATCTGCACTAGTTCTCTTGTGGATATTGTGTTATGTAAAGTTTCTTTTGAGTAGTTAGGCCTCTCCCCAGGTGAGGCTATTTTTTTTTCTCCTGAGAAAAGGAGAAATAATATACTTTATTTGTTTGGTGACTGATTTTTATTTTACCTCTCTATATAGCTCTAGCCCTGACTCAACATTTTAGTTACTTTCTTGAATCACATCTAGAAATGTGACTAGTATAATAAAATAATTCTTTAGAACCAATTAAATATTTTTACATGTTTGGGACGACTTTTAATGTTTTCATCTCACTGACATAGATTTTTTTTTTAATTCATGCATAATTTGACACTCCAAAAACCCCTTAGAAATAAATTATATATTGTTTTATTCTCACTTTTAAAATGTGTTTGATTTTATTGTATTTTTCAAGTTTATCTGCCACTGACCTCTTAATCATTTGCATATAATTATCCTTGGCTTGCTTATTCAAACCATCCAGTAGATTACAAAAACATTTACAGAAAATAATATAATAATACCAAATCAAAGCATCCCTGCAATTATTTTTATTATAATGAATTGAATTGAACGTATTTACTGTGCTTACTAAACTTCTTGTGTATGTTCTATTATTTCCCATTCCTTTTGCTACGATTGTTCATGTTTTTTATTTTCCAATCATGTATTGAACATTCTGAAAAGTCAATTAAAAGTACGTACATTTGTTCTTGGTTTTTATGAGTTGGGAACTATGATTCAGATGATGTTAAAAATAATGTCAAGTCTATTGCACATAATTCAGGAGATTAGGTTTATTGAAAATATGGCTTGAGGCTATGTTAGTTTTTGAAGACATACAGAATCTTGATTTGGTTCTGTATGGGAGGGAGTTTTGGAAGCAAACACTGAGAACTGATCACCCAGGTACCTAGAGGTAAACTCTACCTCATTCTCTGCTAAAGAAAGGGATAGGCTTCTAAGTCTTTTATTCAATATAAGGTGGTACTGTGGTCATTATTTAATAAATCACACTCTGTTATAGCACATCCTGTGAGAAGCTGAAGATCTGCTTTTGGGGCTAATTTTTTGAATACATCGCCAAATGAGATAAAAGAGAGGCCTAGCATTAGAAAGAGCTAATGCATTTAGTTGAAGTTGAAATATCTGCTCACCTGTATACTGCTGCATTAAATTCGAAGCTGCATTTAATGGATTAGTAGTTTCCATTTTTATCTACATAAAGAATGAATAATTTTGATGTCTTTTATGGTAGGTAAAAGTGTAATGAAGAATTGCACAATGGGTTATTATTTCTAAATATATTCATATGGGGCTTTGGAAGGTTTGAAGTCAGTGCTGAAGACTTTGTCAGTGCTTTGATTTTCTTAGAGATATAAGAAACTCAAACAATAGTAACAATTAGCTTTAGATTAAGGGACTTTGGACTAAAAGAAAAAAAATTAAACCTTGATAATTTCAAGTTATTGTGTGTTTGTGCATGTGTTCCGTCTTCAAAAAGAAAAAAAAAAAATTTAAATATTTGGGTATTACATGAACGTGTTCGGTGCCAGTTTCATTGCATGATTAATTTCTCTTTTCTTAAATCTAAACTGTGGTATAAATTCATTTAAAATTACCTGATCACTGTTTATTATGGTAGTTAAAATGCATCATGTAATCTATTCAGTAGAGATGCAAGAGGCATAATTATCATTATGGATTGTTTACTCGCTGCCACCTATCATGAAAATCCATTAATTATGCATTTCATTATTCACTCATTAATGACAATTGACATTGACCATGGGTTTTGAATGATTCATAAATACTTGTATCAACAGAAATATCTGTAAAAAAATGAATGTATTATGACCCTTAACCCGTAAAAGTATACTTATAATTAATATGTGGTAAGCAAGGGCCATTAGACTTTTACAAATTACGTAAAGAAGTGAATTGATCACAAATTTAATTCTGATTTACTGAATGAATGGAGATCTGCTACTTTGTGAACAAAATACATGGCCTCATTTAAAAATTGTTCTCTTTTTGCTTTCTTTTTCCACTCTGGTCCCTGCACATTATATCAAAAAGATTAGGTTCATGCCTTTCAGCATACTGTAGTCATCCCCATACCTCTTTCATAGACATAAACAGATATAATACATGCTCTGAAAAAAAATGAGATGTGTTCTATCAAAGACGACTAGGAGAAAGAAGCCCAGACATATAAATGTATTATGCATGAATGTGTCCCTCTCTAATGCATGAGTAAGAGAGAAATATTACATTATGTACATTATTAGAAAACTCATTGAATTGATGTTATTTATAGATTGTAGGGAACTAACACGTTGATTAGGGAAGAAAAAAATACTGGCCTAGCTTTATCATTACAACCATAATACCTTGTATCCATGTGTAAACTTTGTATGTCATGAAAATAATTAAATATATTAGTAAGTCAGATTATTTTGGATACAAATTTTGCTTACTTACAGTACTCAATTAGGTATTCACAAGAAAAAGTTGCTGCTATTCACATAAATAGAATGCAAATGATGGATTCTTGTTCTGACTAAATTTTGCTCTGTGTATAAGTCCATTTTCTCACTGCTAAAGAACTCCCTGAGACTGAGATGTTAATAAAGAAATACTTCACGGTTCTTCATGGCTGGGAGGCCTCAGGAAACTTACAATCATGGAGGAAGGTAAAAGGCAAGCAAGACGTGTCTCACATGATGGCAGGAAAGGGAGAGTGAAGGGGGAGGTGCCATACTTTTAAGCCATCAGATATCACGAGAACTGACTCACTATAATGAGAACAGCATGGGGGCAATCCATCCCCATGATCAAATCACCTGTCACCAGATCCCTCCTCTGACACGTGGGTATTACAATTTGACATGCAATTTGCGGGGGGACATGGAACCAAACCATATCACTCCAGTCCTGGCCCCTCCCAAATCTCATGTCTGTCTCACATTGCAAAATCAATCATGCCATCCTAACAGGCACACCCCTCAAAGTCTTAGCTCATTTTAGCATTAACTCAAAAGTCCAAGTCCCAAGTCTTATCTGAGACAAGGCAAGTCCCTTCAGCCTATGAGCCTGTACAAAAAAAAACAAAAAAAAGGTAAAGGTTAGTACTTCCAAGATATAATGGGGTACAGGCATTGGGTAAATACTCCTGCTCCAAATGGGAGCAACTGAACAAACCAAAGGGGCTATAGGCCCCATGCAAGTCTGAAATCCAGTAAGGTAGTCATTACATCTTAATGTGTCAAAATAATCTCCTTTGACCTCATGTCTCATATCCACGACACACCGATGCAAGAGGAGGGCTCTGAGGGCCTTGGGCAGCTCCACCCCTATGGCTCTACAGGGTACAGCCCCCAGGGTGGCTTTCACTGGCTTGCATTGAGTGCCTGTGCCTTTCCCAGGTGCAAGCTATAAGTGGATCTACCATTCTGGGGTCTGGAGTACAGTGATACTCTTACAGCTCTACAAGGCTGTATCCCATTGGGAACTCTGTGTGGGGGTTCAAATCCCACATTTTCCTTCTGTGCTGCCCTAGAAGAGGTTCTCCATGAGGAGTCTGCCCCTGAAGCAGACATCTGCCTGGACATCCAGGAGTTTCCATACATCCTCTGAAATCAAGGTGGAGGTTCCCAAACCTCAATTCTTGCCTTTTGTGTACCTGCAGGCCCAACACCTCACGGAAGCTGCCAGGGCTTGGGGTTTGCACCCTCTGAAGCCACTGCCCAAGCTGTATCTTGACCCCTTTTAGCCACAGCTATAGGTGTAGCTGCTGGGATGCAAGATGCCATATTCCAAAACTGCACAAACCAGCAGGGCCCTGGGCCTGGCCCATGAATTCATTTTTCAGTTCTAGGTCTCTGGACCTGTGATGGAAGGGGCTGCTGTGAGGATCTTTAAAATGTCCCAGAGACATTTTCCCCATTGTCTTGGCAATTACCATTCAATTCCTCATTAGTTATGCAAATTTCTGCAGCCAGATTGAATTTCTCCCTGGAAAATTGATTTTTTCCTTTCTATCTCATGGTCAGATTGCAATTTTTTTTAACTTTTATGTTCTGGTTTCTTTTTAAATATAAGTTCCAATTTAAGAACATCTCTTTCTTCATGCATATGAGCTTACACTTTTAGGCACAGCCAGATTACATCTTAACTACTTTGCTGCTTATAAATTTCTTCTGCCAGATACCTTAAATCATCTCTCTCAAGTTCAAATATCTGCAGATATCTAGGGCAGGGGTAAAATGCTGCTAGCCTCTTTGTTAAAGCAAGAAAGAGCGACCTTTACTCCAGATCCCAACAAGTTCTTCATCTTCATCTGAGACCACCTCAACCTGGACTTCATTGTCCAAATCATTATCAGCATTCTGGCTAAAATCATTCAACAGTTCTCTAGATAGTTCCAAACTTTCCTACATCTTCCGGTCTTCTTTTGAGCCCTCCAAACTGTTCCAACTTCTGCCTGTTACCCAGTTCCAAAGTTGCTTCCATGTTTTCAGGTTCTCTTTTAGCAGTACCGCACTCTCTGATGTGTCAATTTACTGTATTAGTTTGTTCTCACACTGCTATAAAGATACAACCTGAGACTGGGTAATTTATAAAGGAAAGAGACTTAATAGACTTACTCTGTGGAGGCACAGAACAAAATTATATCACTTTCCATATAAATGAATCTTGCATGATTTATTTTCCAACATTTTTACATAAGCATACTGCCTTTTCTTTTTGGTAATGAGCACATTAAGGAAAATAAGGTATTTTAAAAGCTGTCAGAGAAAGGGAATTCTTATTGAGGAAAGATATGGTTTTATTTCAAGCCATCCCAGGATTTGGGTATGTAAAAGCAAACATTCTAGAAACAATCGTAAGGAAAGGAGAAGTAGTAGAAATAATGGGACATATGAGGAATCTGAGTAGAATGAAGAAATATGCCTAGAATGTATTCAGCAGAATATAAACTTCCTATAAAAAATGACTTGTGCAACAGTATCAAGAAATTCTCATAAAATTGTGGTGTGCAGAACACCCGCATCAGCTCTGGACACTTGTTAGAAATATAGAATCTTGGGCCTCATTTGGAAACTTACAGAAATAGAAGCTCTGATGTGTGCAGGAATCTGTGTTTTTATAAGATTTCAAGAAGATTCATATATATATATACACTAAGTTTTTAGAAGTATTGTACAAGATTCTAAATATATCAAGGTTATTTATCATTTTCTATCCAACACCTAGAAGAATCCTTCCTAAAAGAAAGAACATAAGGTTTTATAAGTTTCATTGTATAGATTTTTCAACTCATTGGCTACATTTATAGCTAGGTATTTTATTGATTTAATACTCTAATAAATGGAATTGTTTCCATGATTATTCAATTAGGTCAATATTTGTGTATAAAAATGCTACTAAGTTTTGTAGATTAATTTTGTGTTATTCAACTTTACTGTATTTGAATATTAATTCACAATTCCTTAAACAGATTTTTTGGGTTTTGTTACATATAGGATCATGACATTTGCAAATAAAGATAATTATACATTTTCATTTCCAATTTGGATTTATTTTAGCTATTTATTTTTCTTGTGTGATTGCTCTTGCTAATATTTCTGGTACTATGTTCAATAGATGTGACCAGAGTGGGCATTTTTGCCTTGTACCAAATCTTATTGGAAAGCTCTCATTTTTTTCTCCATTGATTATAATGCTAGTGGTGTTTTTATCGTAAATGGCCTTTATTATCTTTAGTAACTTTCTATATTGAAACCCTTGATAGTTTTTGTCAAGGTAGTTTGTTAAACTGAGAAAGACAAAAATAAATAGAAAAATGTTATATTTTCATGGATTGAAGGAATTAATATTGTTAAAATATCCATGTTACCCAAACAATCTACAGATTCAATACAGCCCTTATCAAAATGTAAATAACATTCATCACAAAAATAGAAAAAAAATACTAAAATTCATAAGGAACCATAAAGAAATCCAAATTGCCAAAAAAATTCTGAGAAAAAAAAAATGTTAGAAACATCACACTTTGTGATTTAAAATTATATTACAAAATTCTGGTAATCAAAACCATATTATACTGGTGCAAAAAGAGACATACAGACAAGTGGAAAAAAATAGAGACTCCAGAAATGAATTCAAACAAGTCTAGGAATTAGTGAATTTAAAAATAGGCTACAGAAAATACACAGAGGAGACAAGAGACAAAAAGAACGAAAAAGAATAAAGCATGTCCACAAGATTTATAAATTATCCTCAAAGGAGAAAATCTGACAGTTATACTCCTCAGAAAGGAGGCAGAGGGAGAGATTGGGACCAGAAAATTTATTCAAAGTAATAATAACAAAGAAATTCCCAAACCTAGAGACATATATCAATATGAAATACAAGTAGGGTATAAAACACCTTACAGATTTAAAAGAAAGAAGGCTACTTCAAGACATTTAATTATCAGTCTTCCAGAGGTCAAGGAAAAAGAAAGGATCTTAAAAGCAGCAAAAGAAAAACACCACCACCACCACCAATAGCAATAACATAAAAACAACATACAACACAGCTTCAATATGTCAGGCAGCTGGCTTTTCAGTAGAAACCTTACAGGCCTGGAGAGAGTGGCATAAAATTTTTAATGTTGAGGGAAAAAAAAAATTCTTGCCCTAGAACAGTATATCTATTGAAAATATCTTCCAAACGTAAAAGAGAAATACAGACTTTCTCAGACAAGCAAAAGCTGAGGGATTTCATTAATTCCAGACCTGCCTAACAGAAAATGATAAAGGAAGCTTTTCAATCTGAAAGAAAAGGACTACGAAATCATCTGAAGGAGCAATATCATTGGTAACAGTAAGCACACCTTAAAAATAGTAACACTTTAATTGTCGTGTGAACTGCTCATATCAGGAGTAGAAAGACTAATGATGAACCAATAAAAAATAATAACTACAACAACTTTTCAAGACACAGACAGTATAATAACCCACAAACAGAAACAAGAAAAAATACACATGTATAACTGAACTTAAAATAAAATAAAAAAATGAGAAGTGAGGGAAAGAAGTTAAAGTATAGAGTTTTAATCAGATTTTTCCTTATTTGTTAGTTTGTTTATGTAACAAGTGTTAAGTTGTCATTAGTTTAAAATAATGGGTCATAAATATTATTTACAAGCCTTATGGTAATGTCAAATTAAAGAATGTGAGACCCCTTTACCAAAAAAAAAAAAAAAAATGAAAAGCAAGAAATTAAAACACCACCAGAGAAAATCATCTTCACTACAAAAAAGGCAGAATGGAAAGAAGCTAGAGAAGACAACAAAGTAATCAGAAAAGTAATAACAAAATGGCAGAAATAAGAAGGCTCCATTTATCAGTAGTAACATTGAATTTAAATACACTAAATTCGCCAACCAAAAGAAACAAAGTGGATGAATAAACTTTTAAAAAAAGACCTAGTGATATGTTGCTCATAAGAAAAACATTTTATATATAAAAACATACATGCATTGAAAATAAAGGAATGGAAAATGATATTTCATGCAAATGAAAATCCAAAAGGAGAAAGAGTGTATATGTATATAAGACATCAACACAAATTTTATACAAGATGACAAAGATAGTCTTTATATAATGATGAAGGGTAAATTCATCAAGAGGATATAATAATTTTAAATACATATGTACTCATCACTGGCGCACCCAATATATAAAGGAATTATTATTAGAGCTAAGATAGGCCCTAATAAGGCAAAGAAATTTGACATTTTATCTGCACTTTAGATTAAATGTACCTAATAGGTATTTACAAAATGTTTCATTCAATGACTGCAGAATAGACATTTATCTCCTCAGCATATGGATCATGCTGAAGAATAGATGATATGTGAGACCACATAACAAGTGTTAAAAATTCAAAAAAATTGAAAGTACAGCATATATCTTCTCTGACTGCAATAGAATAAAACTAGAAGTAAATAAAAGGAATTGTATATTATACATATATGTATAGTTTCCATACATGGAATTTCCATAATTTCCATACATGGAAATTAAACAATATGCTCCCAAATTACCGGTGAGTCATGAAGAGTTTAAGAAGAAAATTCCCCCAAAAAAGAAACTAATAATAACGAAAATATAGCATATAAAAACTTATGATATAGAAAAATCAGTACTAACAGAAAAGTTTATAGTTATGATTGCCTACCTCAAGAAAAGTAGAAAAACTTTGAATAAACAACCTAATGATACATCTTAAAAGACTAGAAAAGCAAGTGCAAACAATACCCAAAATAGTAGAAGCAAAGAAATAGTAAAGATCTGAGAACAAACAAATACAATTAAAAAAAAATTTATGAAAAAGATCAACAAAACAAAAAGTTGGTGATATGGTTTGGCTCTGGGCCCACACTCAAATCTCATCTCAAAATGTAATCCCCATGTGTCAAGGAATGAACCTGGTGAGAGGTGATTGGATCATAGGGCCAGTTTTCTCCATGCTTTTCTTTTGATAGTGAATGAGTTCTCATGAGATCAAATGGTTTTATAAAGGACTCTTCCCACGTCACTTGTTCTCTCTTTTGCTGCCTTGCAAAGAAGGTGCTTGCTTCCCCTTTGACTTCTGCCATGATTGTAAGTTTCCTGAAGTTTTCCCAGTCATGTGGAACTGTGAGTCAATTAAACTACTTTCCTTTATAAATTACCTGGTCTCATGTAGTATCTTGATAGTAGTGTGAAAATGAACTAATACAGTAAATTAATACCATAAAGAGTGGGGCACTGCTATAAAGATAACCAGAAAATGTGGAAGCAACCTTAGAATTGGGTAACAAGAAGACATCAAAACAGTTTGGAGGGCTCAGAAGAAGACAGAAAGATGTGGGAAAGTTTGGAACTTCTTGGAAACTTGTTGAATGCTTTTGACTAAAATGCAGATAGTGATATGGACAATGAAGTCCAGACTGAGTTGGTCTCAGATAGAGATAAGAAAGTTATTGGGGACTAGAGCAAAGGTCACTCTTGCTATGCTTAACCAAAAAGGCTGGCTGCATTTTGACCCTGCCTTAGAGATTTGTGGAACTTTGAACTTGAGAGACGTAATCTGAAATTGGAATTTATGTTTAGGAGGGAAGTAAAGCATAAAAGTTTGGATGATTTGCAGCTTGACCATGCAATAGAAAAGATAAATCCATATTTTGGGGAGAAATTCAAGCTGACTGCACATATTTACATAAGTAATGAGGAGCTGAATGTTAGTTGGCATGGCAAGAGATCTTGGAGGCAGCTCCTTCCATCACAGGTCCAGAAGCCTATGAGGAATTAATGGTTTCATCAGCTAGGTCCAGGGCCCTGCTGATGTGTGCAGCCTTGGGACTTGGTGCCCTGTGTCTCAGTTGCTTCAGCTCCAGTCATGGCTAAAAGGGGCCAAGGTACAGCTCAGGCCATTGCTTCAGAAATTACAAGCCCCAAGCCTTAGTGGCTTACATGTGGTATTGGGATTGTGTGTACAGAAATCAAAAACTGAGGTTTGGGAACCTCCACCTAGATTTCAGAGAATGTGTAGAAATGCCTGGATGTCTAGGCAGAAGTAAGCTACAGAGGTGGAGCCCTCATGGAGAATGTCTGCTAGGGCAATGCTGAAGGGAAATGTGGGGTTGGAAATACTACACAGAGTCTCCACTGTGGCACTGCCTAGTGGAGCTGTGAGAAGAAGGCCACCATCCTCCAGACCCCAGAATGGTATATCCAGCAACAACTTGTACCATGCCCCTGGAAAAACCACAGCTACTCACCAGCGGCCCATGGAGGAGCTTCCCCACACCTTGGGAGCTCATGCCTTGGATCAGCATGCCCTGGTTGTAAGATATTGGATAAAGGGAGATCATGTTGGAGCTTTAAGATTTAATGGCTGCCCTGCTGGATTTTGGACTTGCATGGTGCCTGTAGCATCTTTGTTCAGCCAATTTTTTCCTACTTGGAATGGGTGTATTTACCTAATGCTTGTATCCACATGTTAGCATCTTGAAAAGAACTAATTTGTTTTTGATATTACAGACTCCTAGGCAGAAGGGACTTGCCTTTTTACAGATGTGATTTTACATTTGGACTTTTGATTAATGCTGGAATGAGTTAAGATTTTTGGGAATGCATAAGTGGTTTTTAAATATAAGAAGGGCATGACATTTGGGAGAGACTAGGGACAGAATGATATGGTTTGGCTCTGTGTCCCCACCCAAATTTCATCTTGAATTGTAATTCTCTTGTGTCAAGGGAGGGACCTGGTGGGATGTGTTTGGATTGTGGAACAGTTTAGTGGGCTTAGCATGTGCTTCCTCCATGCTGTTCTCCTGATAACCAGTGAGTTCTCACAAGATTTGATGGTTTTATAAAGGGTTCTTCCTCCTATGCTCACTCTTTCTCCTGCCATCTTGTGAAGAAGGTACTTGCTTCCCTTTACCTTCTATTATAATTGTAAGTTTGCTGAGGCCTCCCCAGACATGTGGAACTGTAAGTCAATTAAACCTCTTTCCTTTATAAATTACCCAGTCTCAGATAGTATCTTTATAGCAGTGTGAAAACAGAATAATACCATTGGGTTATTGAAAAGATAAACAAATTTGATAAACACTTAGCCACACTAAGAAAAGAAAAGAGAGAGAAGACTCAAATAAATAAAATCAAAGATGATAAAGTAGGGATCACAACCAATAACATAGAAATGCAAAGGATCATTAGAGTATATGTGAGAAACTATTCACCAATTCATTGGACAAAGTAGAAAAAATTGATTCATTCTTAGAAATACACAACCTACAAGATTAAACCTTGAAAAAAATTCATAACCTGAAGAGACCAATGACAAGTAGCAAGATTAAACCTGTAATAAAATGTCTCACAAAAAAAAAAAAACAAAAAAAAGCCCAGGAGCCAATGGTTGCACTGCTGAATTTAATCAAATATTTAAAAAAGCACTGCTACTAATTCTGTTCAAACTCTTCCAAAAAATAGAGGATGGGGGAATACCTCCAAACTCATTTTATGAGGCCAGTATTACCCTGATACCAAAACCTGAAAAAGATGTGTCAAAACAGGAAAATTGCAAACAAATATTTATATAAAAATTGATGCAAAATTCTCAACAAAATACTAGCTAATGGTATTCAATAGCACATTAATAAGTACTCATCATGACCGAGTAAATTTTATCTTTATTTCAGAGAGGCAAAGATGGTTCAACATAAGCAAATCATTCCATGTGATAAATCATATCCACAGAATGAAAGACAAAATCCATATGATCATTTCCATTGATGCTGAGATTTTGATACAATTCAACATGACTTAATAATAAAATCTCTAAAAAAACAAACCTGATATAGAAGGAACACACCTCAATGCAATAAAAGTTATATAAGACCAACTAACATTTACTATCATAATCAATGGGGAAAACTGAAAGTCTTTTAAGATCTGAAACACAACAAGGATGTCTACTTTCACCACTGTTATTCAACGTAGCACGGGAACTCCTAGCTAGAGCAATCACCAAAGGAAAAGAAACGAAGGTTATCCAAATTGGAAAGGAAGAAGTCAAATTTTCCTGTTTGTGGATGATATGATTTTGTATTTGGAAGAAACCTGAAGGCTCCACTAAATACTATTGGAACTGATACACAAATTCAGTAAAGTTGGAAGATACAAAGTTAATATTCAAAAACTAGTTACATTTCAATATACCAACAGCTAAGTTTCTGAGAAAAAAACAATAAAATTATCCCATTTTCAATAGTTACAAATAAATTAACATACCTAGGAATTAAGATACAGAAGGTATTAAAGATGTCTGTAATAAAAACTATAAAACATTGATGAAATAGAGGAAAAATCTTCAACTTTATATGAAACCACAAAAAAATGCAGAATAGGCAAAGCTATTCTGAGCAAAAAGAACAAAACTAGAGAAAAATCGCATTACCTGACTTGGAATTATTCCACAAAGCTATAGTAATCAAGCCATTATCAGACTGGTATAAAAATAGACACACAGCCTAAAAGAAAATAGTAGAGAACCCAGAAATAAATCCATTAATCTACAGAGAACTTATTTTCCACAAAGATGCCAAGACCGTACATTGAAGAAAGGACAGGTTCTTCAGTAAATGGTGGTGGCAAAACTAGATATCAAATATGCAGAAGAATGAAACTACACTTCTCTCTCTTGCCATATACAAAATCAAATCCAAATAGACAAACAACAAATCTAAGACCTCAAACTAGGAAACTAGTAAAAGAAAAACCGTTGGGGAATCTCTCCAAGAAATCTGACTGGGTCAAGATTTCTTTAGCAATTTGTTGAGCACAAGTACAGGAAACCAAAACAGAAATAGATACATGGGATCACATCAAGTTAAAAAGCTTCTCCACAATAAAGAAATCTTCAACAAAATGAAATGAAAACCCACAGGATGAGAGGAAATATTTGCAAACTATTCATCTGACAAAGAATTAATGACCGGTATATATGAGAAGCTCAAACAACTCTTCAGAAAAAAAAAAAAAAAAAAAAAAATCCAACTAAAAATGGGCATATCTAAGTGGACATTTCTCAGAAGATGTAGATATAGTAAACAGGTATATGAAAAGATGCTCGATATCAATGATCATCAGACACAAGTAAATCAAAACTCTCATCACATATAACCTTACCCCAGTTAAGATAGCTTGTATCTAAAAGATATTAACATGCTACCGAGGACTAACGAAAAGGGAACCCTCATACACTGTTGGTGGGAATGTAAATCAGTGCAATCACTATAGGGAACAGTTTGGAGATTTCCTCGAGAGACTGAAATTAGAGCCACCATATGATCAGGCAGGCCTGCTGCTAGCTACACATCTAAAATAAAGAAAATCAGTACATAGAAAAGATATCTGTCTACACTCTCATATTTATTGCAGCACTATTCACAATATACACAATGAAGTACTATTTAGCGCTAAAAAACAATGAGATCCTGTCATTTGCAATAATATAGATGGAACCGGAGGACATTAAGTGAAATAAACCAGTCAGAGAAAGACAAACCTTGCATGTTCTCACTTACTAATGAAAGCTGACAATTAAAACAATGAGACTCATGGAGATAGAGTGTAAAACATTGATTACCAGTTCCTTGGAATGGTAGTGGGGGGGTGGTAAGAGGAGATGGTTAATGAGTACAAAAATATACTTATATAGAATGAATAAGGTCTAGTAGTTGATAGCGTAACAGGATCTAGTAGTTGATAGCATAACAGTAATTTATAGAACATTTTAAAATAGCTAAAATATTATATTTGGATTATTTTTAACAAAGAATGGATAAATTCTTTGGGTGATGCATACTTCATTTCACTTAACATAATTATTACACATTGTATGCCTGTATCAAAATATCTCATGTCATAAATGCATACACTTTCTATATACCTGCAAAAAATAAGAAATAAAAAAAAGATGACAGGAGTACAAATTAGTTCATAAATAGAAAAGTTTGCTCTTTTTATGTATAAAGTGCAGATATGCCTATTTATAGATATACATGTACATATATAATATTAAAGTTTTATATATGGTGATATGAAGGTTTATCTGTATTTTCTTACTTCAGGGAGAACCCTGTACATTCTGTACTTAACTATGTATTATAGTATTAAAATTTTATATAGGAGTGATTAGGGAAAATAAATGACTAAAAATAATCCACAGGGTGGTGATAATGAAAAAAGAAGGTTGAGAAACCCTGACTTGGAGGAAAGTTATCAGCAGGGTGATAGTAGTTGCAACTCCAGAATTTCTATATTGGGATTACGGGTTCCAAAAGACAATATTGTTGGAAATGAAAGTGATTTGAGAAGTGGTTGCAGAGAAAAGTTAGAAATTTTTACTTGAAATTTATTGCATTTGCATAACTGTGGTAGCCAGAATTCTAAGACAGCTCCCAAGAGCCATGTATACATGGCTGGTGTACCTTCACTGTATAATGGAATATCCTTGAGTGTAGGTGGGATCTGGTAATATGATGAATATTATTTTCATGATTAGATTACGTGGCAAGGGTAAAGTTATTTTTCAGATGTAATTAAAGGCACTAATCAGTTGACATTAAGTTAATCAAAAGAGATATAATTCTTGGTGTGCCTCCCATAACCAGGTGAAGTCTTTTAAATGAGGACTAAGCATAAGAGACATTACAACTAATGACCTTGAGGAAAGCAAACAACCGTTTGTGAACTGCATATAGAGAGAGATGACTTCATGAGCTGAGAACCTTGGTTTTGTAACATCAGGAAATAAATTCTGCCAACATCCACAGAGTACTTTGAGCCTCAGATGAGAACTGCAGCTCCAACTGACACCTTAATTACAGTAGGATCAGAAAAGGCAACGCAGCTAAACTATGCCTACACTTCTGACTTATAGAAACTGTGAGATAATAAATGTGTGTATTAAGCTGGCAAATTTGAAACAATGTTTTACACATATGTAACTAATTGCTACATGAGCATATTTTTATTTAAATTTGTAATATTTGACACATTCAATGCCTGATCTAATCAGTAAATCCTACAGTGCTACCACTGAGAAGAAAGAAGTACTATAGGAAAACATATATGGTGAGAAGTGAAGGAATACAAATAATCATGGTTTATAATATGGCCCAGATGAACATTCTTTTGATGGGGATTTCAAATGGATTTAATTAACTTTGAATACATTTGATATAGTAAGTGAAATGTTAAAATATCTTTTAATAAACATCAGTTGATATATCTTTTGACCTAATGTAGTTATTATTAAATACACTTATGAGTAGAGACAGTAGCATCTGTACAACAAACTTGATTAACCCAAGATGACATAGTGCTAAAGTAATGAATCAAAGCCTAGACCCTAGGTCTTTTAAGAGATTAGTCAGACATTCACCTATGGTTTCCTTCTTCTAACCGATCTTAGTAATGATTCCTTATTCACTTAGAATCTAACCTTCATTTGATTTATGATACTGCTTACCATAAAATTACACTTTAGGGGAAATGAGGAAGAAAAACCTATTTTAATGTAAATATAGATGAAGATGCATGACTGGAAAAAATATATACAACTATGCTTAGTACTTTTATTCCACAATAAATGTTAATAGTATTAAGATGACCCAAACCACGACATATTTTGTTTCAACTTAAAACTGACGTATCTTGCAGTAGTAGTTCCTTCTAAGGTAAAAAGGTTGATTCTCTATTCAGTTTCACATCTGAAACTAGATTATTAACAAGTTCTATGTTGGAAAGATTCTTCCTTTCTAAAAGTTATAAAGAAACAAGAAAATGTTTGAACCATACTTTAATGTGGTGATAAGCCCCATATTCTATGTACTGAGACAATTAATTTATTTGGCAGTATTTAATATTATTTACCAAAATATTACAAATACTTATTTTTCTAAAAGCTTATACCTGCACACATACATGCTCAATTCCTAAATTTTGCGTTATGCTTCACACAATTTATATTCACTTTTCATGTTTGATAAATGTTTCTGTTTCAGATGGGAAGTTAATCCTGAAATTTAAAAAGATCCTTATATAAGCTGAGTATGTTGTGGTTTTGAAGGTATTTACAGCATACACATAGCAACACTGCCTTTACTCCCTGCAGAAATCTCTTCTGTACAAAATGTCTGCAGGATGTTGAGCTACTACAGTACCTACTATGTCAATTTGAAAGATTTTGATAGTCATCCATAATTATGTGATTCTATATTAGCAACTATAATTGCCTCTGTTAAGATATTAAAAGATAAAAAGATTTTGTTCTAGTGCATCTTCATAATGCATTATAGAATGTAGGACTACAGGACTACAGAATGTGAAAAATTATGAAAATCACTTACATTCTAGACAAAGCCTTCTTTGAGAACTGAAATTCACATTTAGAAGCTCTTCCTAAAGTTCATAGACTTAGAAACACAAGCTTAACCTCACAAACATTTGAGGCACTTGATTTTCCTTCTTAAATTTACTCCATTTGCTCTCTTCAAATATATATAGAGAAAAATATTGTATTTGTTTTCAATTGCTTGTATGAAAAATTATCACAAATTTAGTGGTTTAAAACACACAAACTTACTCTCTTACTGTTCTGTAGATCAATTGTCCAGTGTGTATCTCACAGAGTTAGAATTAAGATTTTATCATGAAGAGTTCCTTGCTTCTTACAGATTCTTCAGGCTACCAGCAATCCTTGGCTTCTGGTTATATGACTCAAATCTGTTTATTATCACAGTATCTTTTTTCTTTCCGATATTCAACCTATTTTTTATAAGGAACATGATGATTACATCAGGCCCACTCAGGCAATATCTCCATCTCAAAATCATTAATTTAATCTTATCTGCAAAGTCCCCTTTACCATATAAGGTATCAGTCAAATGTTGTAAGGATTAGGAAATGGATATCTGGGGAGGTATTTCTCCAGTCTATGACAAGTACTGATGTTCAGCTTCATAAGTTTGTGAGTCAATATTTGAAGACTGAAGAGTCCCCAACAAGGAAAAATTATTGGAGGAATAACGCTTGGAAACTCAGCAAGTAACTAGCTGCTTAGGTAAGTTGAAAGGGAAAATATAAAGCTGTGCAATTTTATGGACAATTGTCATGGCCATCAGTGGAGAGCTGTGGATCTTATTCAAAAGTTGTGTTTATTGTTAAATATCAGAATTTACAATTATTAGAAAGCTGCCATTACCCAAGACTCATTGTATTAGTTTATTTATTCAAGTAGAACATTGGTAGCCATATGATGTCTGGTCAGGCAATTTGGAAAACTGTTGACATGGTTAGAATGTTATCATGGACCTTAGGAGAGCTCAACTGCTCAGCTACCTCTATTTGATAATATCAAAGATTCTTTCTTCTGGGATATTGGAGGGCTTCAATTACTGTAGAATTATAAAGTTCATGAGAAGTTCCTAGATTTTAGCTGTACAATTAAATTCATAATAATTTGGTTTTTTTAAAATTATATAATGAATATGCTGAGATTAACTAAATGGAAAACAACTATTAAAGCATATGCTTAATACCTATTGCTCAACAAATGTTAGGTATGAAAATATTTTGTACTAAACTTAAGTCAATATACCCTCTTATAACATTATTAAATAATGACAATTATAAGTAACTTTTACCTTTGCTGATTTTTTAGAATCTGCCAAATGTTTGCATTTATTAACTTACATAATCCTCAATATAATCCTATATGGTAAGTGCTATTTTAAAATGCATATTCACATACTTAGGAAAAAAAAACAGAAAGGCATTTGAATCCAGACACTGTAGCTTCAAAACTGATGTTTTTAAGTTAACTACTAACGCTATACTGTCCATCTGAAATTTTACCAAACTTCAACAAAGTTAATTCCTAAAATTCCAGTAAGAGTTCTATTAACAAGTCAACGATGCTTTAGTGAAAAGAACTTAGTACAAAATGAATGAAGCAATGAAGCTAGCATAATTTGCTAAAAAACATCTAAGATGTGGAAATAAAATGAGTTACTATCACATAAAGCAAAAAATTCCTTGGAGAATTTTCATACGCTTTCCATACTAAGGTATTGATAACCACATGGACTTGTGTGTCCTGCAACTAGGTCTTTATTTTCTAGTTCTGCAAATGCTCTCTCACAATGATTCACCATACATTTTATCACTCTATGCAGATCCATTTCTCAACATTCATTTTACAAATACTTATTGAACCTTCTATGTAACAGCAACAGTGTTATCACAGAGTCAGTGAGTCTATATGTATTTTTAACATACATTAAAACAATTTTTTTTTTTTTTTTTTTTTTTTTTTTGAGATGAAGTCTCACTCTCTCCTCCAGGCTGGAGTGCCGTGGCGTGATCTTGGCTCACTGCAACTTCTGCCTCCTGGGTTCAGGCTATTCTCCTGCCTCAGCCTCCTGAGTAGCTGGGACTACAGGCAGCCACCACCACGCCCAGCTAATTTTTTGTATTTTTAGTAGAGATGGGGTTTCACCGTGTTAGCCAGGATGGTCTCAATCTCCTGACCTCGTGATCCGCCCGCCTCAGCCTCCAAAAGTGCTGGGATTACAGGCGTGAGCCACTGTGCCCAGCCTAAAACAATATATTTTTAAATTTACAAGTGTAGTAAGAGCAACCCACACCACAATGAAATATCATACTTGTATTCTAAACGATGAAACAGTTGCAGAAATTATTTAGCTGGCAAGTGTAGTCATTAATACTTATAATTTGTATATGTATTATGCATGCTTTATTAATTGCATTTATATTGCTCTAGGTATATCTTGACATACACTTGAATTGTAACAAATATAATTTGTCTCAAATATAAAGTCACTCTAGAAAGTTACCTCTGCTTTCCGATGTCTTCAGAAATTCACCAAAGATATGAGGAGCTTGTCATGAGTTTAAGAAAATATTATCTGGTTAAGAATCTAACATGGCATTCCAAAAGGGGGTTCGGTCATTATTGCTATAGCCCTTCTTTCTTTCTCACTCACTATTTACTACCAGCCCTACCATTTCTCTCCTGGTCCCACTTCTCACCAGTTACTTATGTAAACATTCACACCCTATATATACTCTTTCTTTTAATTCTGTTTCTTTAATGCCATAGTTTCATCACTGTAGTTTCAGAACAAATCTTTGCATTGTGTCATCTGTGTCATCTGAGTCAAATAACTTTGCTCTTTTCTTTTTTTTTTTTTTTTTTTTTGAGACGGAGTCTCGCTCTGTCGCCCAGGCTGGAGTGCAGTGGCCCGATCTCAGCTCACTGCAAGCTCCGCCCCCCGGGTTTGCACCATTCTCCTGCCTCAGCCTCCCAAGTAGCTGGGACTACAGGCGCCCGCCACCTCGCCCGGCTAGGTTTTGTATTTTTTAGTAGAGATGGGGTTTCACCGTGTTAGCCAGGATGGTCTCGATCTCCTGACCTCGTGATCCGCCCGTCTCGGCCTCCCAAAGTGCTGGGATTACAGGCTTGAGCCACCGCTCCCGGCTACTCTTTCGTACTTTGATGGAAATAACAGAAGTGATTTGGTTATTGGGCATTTTTGTCTTTGGTATTAAAATGTCAACATATAAACTGTTCATTATAACTGGAATTCCAGGCTATCTGATTTATTTTAAATGCTTCTGGTTCTCATCTAAGTTCTATATCAACTTATCATTTCTGCTTTTGCTACTTACTGTTAATGACCTAGACGTGTACTCAGAATTAATTTCTGCCTCTATCATTTAGCAGAGAAAATTCCAGGAAAACATGCTAAGTGATAAGTTCTAAATGACAGGTGCAGTATGATTTCATAGGCCTCTTGCAATTTATATGGGTAGTATAAACATTTTCTGCCTGAATGTTGTCCAGCTGATTATTTTTATTGAGCAAGAGTATTTTCTTCTATAGTTAACTTCGTTACTCAATTGTTACTCAATTACTTATTCTATTGAGCAAGAGCATTTTTTTCTATTGTTGACTTTTGTTACTCAGTTATCCTCTAGCTGCAGTATCAGGGCATAAAAGTATAAATATCCCTGCTAGATGATGCCTGCTTACTCTTGTGGTAGTTTTACAATTTGAGAGTTTATACTTTTGCTTATTAAAAATATGAGTTGTAGTTTTAACACATGTTATTATTACCAGGCCACTGAAGTTGTTAGGCAATATTCTTACTTCTTTTTAATCTTTCCTATTTTTGTAACAGTTCCCTCTGTCCCATAAAGTGTTAAAAGTGGATTTTGCCATATTTATCATTATTACAGAAAATGAAAATACCATAGTAACTGTAAAAACATAAAAACCAGTGTATGGTGGCTAGCATTATGGGTTCTTGTTATAAAAAACAAAATCAATTCAGCTGCATGAAAAAGCTGGAATTTAAGCAAGTCGTCTCTGTGTGCTGTCTTCCATTTGAAATGGCTCAGTGCATCTTAGAAAGAATATAATAAAGGATTAAGAAAAAAATTAAGTGTTTTAAGATACCTTTTGTAAAAATGAATTTAATTTTCCTTTTTTTTAACTAAAGGCTTACCTTATCTCAGATATATCAAACAGCAGACCAAAGTGATTATTTTGATTTATTTTGACAACAATTCATTGTAATTATTTTGAAATAAAGAACTGAACTTCATTTTCTTTTTTCTGCCTAGGAAGTAAGACACTGTCATTTTAAAATATATATATATGTATATATTGACTAAGAATTCACATTAGATTGACCATGTAAATTATCATAAGTTCATAGTGCCAAACATTGCTTTCTTTCTACAGAATGATTTCTCAAATGCTGTGGAATTATTGAATTTTTGAAAGCTATTTTATACAAGAAAACAGATTTCTGAAACTGTGACTTATTCTTTTTATATAAAAACATAATATAATGCATCTGAAAAATAAAACACTTTATGGAATTCTAAATTAAAGAGACATTTTTATGTTAGAATTCTGGCATCTCCTGAGTGTATTTGTATTTGTGAATATATGTGTTACATGAATGAATGAATTTTGGAAAGGGACTATATTTTCTATCTAATTTTTTCTAATAACTTAGTTATTTAAGTCATTGCGGATTTTTGTAATGGAGATTACTTTTGCACCAATCTAATATATTGCTCTTTGTTGGATCTGGGATTTAGTTTGATCCTACTTACAACTTAATATGTTAACCTGCAGCTGTTACATATGCTGGCAGAAGACAAGAGACTCTTGAGTTAGAGTCAAGGGATTTTATTGACTACAGAACACAAAGCATCTATAGTCATCATGAATATGTTTCTGTCAGCTCTCTTTGTTCCCAAGTCTCACAAAGGCCACGTGAAGCAGTCTGGGTGGATATTGCATTTGTAATGGGTTTGCTTCACAGCTGAGGAAAAACACTCACCTAGAGGATCTACTCCTTTCATATCAAGCAGTAAGCAAATATATTCTTTGTACGGTAATACGTCATCCCTCAAGGTTGCTGCCCACACACCCTACAAAATGGCAGAGGTGAAAAGTGGTCACAGCCTTGTATTCTTAGCATACTCAGCAAGAAATATAGAAAAGCAAGAAGTCCAAAGCGGATTTTTAGTACTCACACACTGTCCCTCCTCACAAAAAATAAAAGATACAATCGATATCTAACTTGTTAATATAGCTGTAGCATACTTTGGAAGAAGTTTTATAGTACTAATGATATATAAATAAATATTTTTAAATGAAGCTGTTTTATTTTAGTAAAGATGGACTGCTTGAAAAACTTAAACAGTCAAAATTTCTATTTTATCCATATTCTGGAAATATAAAATTCTATTAGTTTTAGCTATGTAACTATTAAAATGATATAATATGGATTCTTGCAATTCAAAGTTTTACAAATAATTGAAAATATTATCAATATAAAAATAGAGCTAATACATCATTATTTGTCTCTTAATTTCTTAAAAATAAAACTGTTCCCTGGATGAATTTAAGGAGAAAATAGGTAACAAATTCTCATAGTAAAGACGTTTGCTTATTTGAATACAAGGATTTGGATGAAATTATATGATGTTGTATTTGATATATTATTTTACAAATAAAAATGCATTTGTTTTGTACATTTGAAAGAAGTTTTAAAATTGTACTGTGAGAGGGTGTGTTCTGAAAATAAAATATGACTTTATAAATTACATTATTTTCAATGTCAGGTAAAATATGAGAAAGTAGTTTATAACTATTTTAAAGAAGCTAAAGTTCAAATTATTTAAACCGTCTGCCTATTATTTAGGGCAGGATAGTAGTTTGCAGAGACAACAACTTTAAAATTGAATCTTTGGAGTGGTTCAAAGGATATTAATGTGCACTATTTCTTCTTGATCATTTGAAATTGAAAAGTATATAAAATCAGAATAATTGACAATTTATTGCTGGCCCAATACTTACTATATAAAATGACATACTCAAGCCTACAGATTTCTTCTGCATCAATGAATAATTGTGTCAACGATAACTATCACTGTGTGTGTTTACTTCTTAAGTTAAATTTATTAGCTCTTGGGAGTAAAAAACTTTGAATTCCAATTATTATCTGAAATATTACTTTGTGTTTTCTCTCCATATTTTTCCCTCTTTCATTAGTTCACTTGCAAGAGATTACAATTCCTTGCCTTGTGGATTTTGGCCAATCTTAAAACAAGCATCCTAGAGTTGAACCTCTATATATCCTTTCTAAAAGTCTGAAAGTATGGAAGAAATTCTGTTCAGCACGGATTCAGGAGATATTGAGGAGTGTTTGAAACCTGAAAGGAGTTCGATTCTGTGGAAATTTGTGAAGGCAAAAGCAGATTTTGGTCCCTTTCCTATTTCGTAATGAGGTCTTTCCTGACCATTTCATTTAAATTACTTAAATTGTTTTCCTCCTCATCCTGATCTCTATTTTCCCATATCACTTATTAACTTCTAACATACTGTATAATCTACTTGTTTGCTCCCTTTATAATGTACAGTTTATCTTCCTTCATTAAAAAGCAAGTTCTGTAAACGCAAGACTTTTTCTTTTTTTCTTTTTTTTTAAGTTGCTCTTATTTTGTTTAACTTCAAAAGTAAAAGCAGTGTCTCCTGCCTGTAAGTAATCCCGGCACTTTGGGAGGCTGAGGCGGGTGGATCACCTGAGATCAGGAGCTCCAGACCAACCTGGTCAACATGGTGAAATCCCGTCTCTACCAAAAAAAAGAAGAAAAAATACAAAAATTTGCTGGACGTGGTGGTGGGAGCCTGTAATCCCACTTACTCCGGAGGCTGAGGCAGGAGAATCACTTGAAGCCAGGCGGCAGAAGTTGCAGTGAGCCAGGATGGTGCTATTGCACTCTAGCCTGGGCAACAAGAGCAAAACTCTATCTCAAAAAAAAAAAAAAAAAAAAAAAAGAAGAAGAAGTAAAAATTGATTGCAGTTTTTACAATGATGACTAGTAAGGTAAAATAAAGGGAATAGAAACGTCAAAAAATTTGAAATATTCTGATTTGAAGGTGAAAAAGTGAAGGGAAGATAAATATAGCTCATATACAAAATTTTAATTCAGTAAATTTTATAGAAGTATATGAACTGTATCCCCTTATTTTATGAATCAATAAATAACTTCAAGTGTTTAATTAATTGGACTAATGGATGACATAGATTCAGTGTGTGAATATTTTAACAGGTGACATTTACACTGATTAACAAGATAATTAAAGAATGTCAGTAGTCACAGTCCATGAAATGATTAGCGACACAGTACTTCACCTTTTTTACATGAAAGGGAGGAGGGTAGCAAAGCTTATTTATTCAAAAGATCACAAGAAAAAGAAGTCTATTATTTTCAGATATATATTTTTAAATCTCTTTTGTAAGTAGTTTCTTCTTTTTCTATGACTATGTATGAAGGAAAGAAGAATTGAATTTCTTAAAAATTCAATTGGTGCTAGACAAAGGTCTCCAAAACCTCCAAATGGCCAATCAAAATTATTTTGTAGCCACAAGGAATTAACACATAAAAATGTAAGTGATTCCCTATTTGTTGAAGTCATTTTTCAGTAAGTTTTCTTTATAAAGTACATCATGAAGCTAAAAAAGAGTGATGATAGCCTGCTTTTTACTGTTATACTTCAAATGGGTCAAAAGAGAATGAAAAAAAACCCTCAACCTGTCAGTATCTAAAAGTGTATCCTTATATCATCATTTTTCTTGTAGCCCAGTGACAGAGAGCAATATTCTAAATCTCATCTGTTTTTCTTTCTATTCTACATTTTTATTTTGCTTATCTCAGACATTTTAGGCTAGTGGAAAAGTACAAGATGCTTGAAGCAGGTATGAATTTTGGTTTACTCATTCACTCCATGTAGTAACTAGGGCAAACTGCCAAACATTTCTGAGGACCAGTTCATTTCATTTATACAAAGCATGACTATGGAATTAATTTAGTTTTTTTTTTTTTTTTTTAACGTTAAAGAAATACATTAAAAGTTGCACTTATGCATCCTACATAGTTAATAAAAGTTCATTCATGTTTCACTCCAATCCTCATTCCCAGTAACTGACAATACTCTTTTATCACTATTGGTTTTGTGGGGACCAAAGAAAAGCGACCCCTCTGCCTTCTCAACATTTATCAAAAAACAAACTGACAATAGATAAAGAGGAGAAAAGGCATTTAAATTGATTTAATGTGCAAAAGAATGGAATAATTGCATAAGGATGATCACCCAATAACCCAGTGAGGTACAGAGTCTAACATGGAAAAAATGGAAAGAATATTGGACTTAGGTAACAATAGCTAAACCTATATTTTAGAATTACCTCAGTGTATCATTGTAAACTTCAGAACCCTCATATACTAAATGACAAGGTGGAAACAGATAAATTTTAGTTTATTTCAACCACAAGAAGGTATGTACAGGCTATTTATGCCAGATACCAACAAAACCAGTTAGAAGAATTCAGCTAAAATTTCTAGTCAATCGTTGAAGACAGTGTTTATTTGAATTAGTATGAGAGTGGGACATTTTACTAGCTGCATACCAAAGGGGTGTTCATACACCTACTCAGGCTTTTCTCTAAAAATATGTCTAGGAGCACGCCAAAAAGATGAGGCTCAATGTCAGAGATGAGCAAAATCTTCCTTTGTGGTTCAAGCCTCAGGGAGAGCAACAGTAACTGCTGTGGAGTTAGCATTAAGCCTCACACAGGCCCCTTTTCCTCTGCCTCCCATATGAACAAAAAGGCCTTAAGCCACAGTGGGAAGGGTGTCAAACCTCCTCACCCACAGAACACAGGTATAGACCTAAACTATAGTCAGGAGAAAGTCTTAGATAATTAAGAACCACCTACTGACGGGAAGAGGGGCAAGAAGATGAATGAGAAAGTCTTACCCACAAGACAAAACAGGCTGAACGATAAGAACAGAACAGCATGCCCAAGAAAAGATTAGTGTGACAAGATAAATGAAACAAACAGAAACTGCAATTGACTGCTGGAGGAGGGGAGAGGAGTAAGCAGAGAGACAATTTTGTAATCATAGGTGTAAAGAAAATACTAAACTGAGTGTGGAGAAAACATTGAGGAAAACCCAATAGAAAATCTGCTCTAATCTAAGCACCAGGTAATAGTAGAGAAATTTAAAGCCCGTTGTTCACTAAGAGTAACTGCAGCAACAAAAAAATCCCCAACCTAGATCAGGTTTCCTTGAATAAAAATCCCACACTAGAAAAAAAAAAGAAAAAAAAGAATATCTATTTTCAGAAATAGATAATATATACTATAATTTCTGCCATCAAAAAAAAGAAAAAAAAGAAGAAGAAATCTGACAGCCAATAATAATTAAACTGTAGAGAATCAAGAATGAAACCACACTCTGTCAAGAAACAGAGCAATCAAAAGAATCAGATTCAAAATGAGCCAGGTGTTGACATTATTAAACGGGGGATTCAATATAGATATAATTTTTGTGTTAAATGTTACAGTGGAGAAGATGAACAATATGCATAAAGAAATGACTACTATCAGCTGAGACTTGAGGATAATAAGGACATGAATATTATATAAATGTAAACACAGTGAAAAGGATGAAAAGTGCCTTTGAATTGACTCTCAACACTATTGAAGAAATAGGGACACTGATGGATAGATCAATGGAAAATACTCAACTGAAATGAAATTAAAAGTGAGAAAAAGAAACAGAGCTATGGAAAATGCATTTTAAATGGTGTAACTAAATTTGAAACTTGAGAAGATAAAAAGAATTAATATGAAGATATAATGTTTGGGAATTACACAAATTAATAAAAGCCACCCAAACAAAGATCCAACAAGCTCAGATAACATTAAAATGGATATGCTCATGGATAGGAAGAATCAATATTGTGATAATGGCCATACTGCCCAAAGTAATTTATAGATTCAATGCCATCCCCATTAAGCTACCAATGACTTTCTTCACAGAATTGGAAAAAACTGCTTTAAAGTTCATATGGAACCAAAAAAGAGCCCGCATTGCCAAGACAAACCTAAGCCAAAAAAACAAAGCTGGAGGCATCATGCTACCTGACTTCAAACTATACTACAAGGCTACAGTAATCAAAACAGCATGGTACTGGTACCAAAACAGAGATACAGAACAATGAAACAGAACAGAGCCCTCAGAAATAATACCACACATCTACAGCCATCTGATCTTTGACAAACCTGACAAAAACAAGAAATGGGGAAAGGATTCCCTATTTAATAAACGGTGCTGGGAAAATTGGCTAGCCATAAGTAGAAAGCTGAAACTGGATCCTTTCCTTACTCCTTATAGGAACATTAATTCAAGATGGATTAGAGACTTAAATGTTAGACCTAACACCATAAAAACCCTAGAAGAAAACCTAGGTAATACCATTCAGGACATAGGCATGGGCAAGGATTTCATGTCTAAAACACCAAAAGCAAGGGCAACAAAAGCCAAAATTGACAAATGGGATCGAATTAAACTAAAGAGCTTCTGCACAGCAAAAGAAACTACCATCAGAGTGAACAGGCAACCTACAGAATGGAGAAAATTTTTGGAATCTACTCATCTGACAAAGGGTTAATATCCAGAACCTAGAAAGAACTCAAACAAATTTACAAGAAAAAAACCAACAACCCCATCAAAAAGTGGGCAAAGGATATGAACAGCCACTTCTCAAAAGAAGACAGCCAACAGAAACATGAAAAAATGCTCATCATCACTAGCCATCAGAGAAATGCAAATCAAAACCACAATGAGATAGCATCTCACACCAGTTAGAATGACAATTATTAAAAAATCAGGAAACAACAGGTGCTGGAGAGGACATGGAGAAATAGGAACACTTTTACACTGTTGGTGGGACTGTAAACTAGTTCAACCATTGTGGAAAACAGTGTGGCGATTCCTCAAGGATCTAGAACTAGAAATACCATTTGACCCAGCCATCCCATTACTGGGGATATACCCAAAGGATTATAAGATATGCTGCTATAAAGACACATGCACATGTATGTTTTTTGCGCCACTATTCACAAAAGCAAAGACTTGGAATCAACCCAAATGTCCATCCGTGACAGACTGGATTAAGAAAATGTGGCACATATACACCATGGAATACTATGCTGCCACAAAAAAGGATGAGTTCATGTCCTTTGTAGGGACATGGATGCAGCTGGAAATCATCATTCTTAGCAGACTATTGCCAGAACAGAAAACCAAATAGTGCATGTTCTCACTAATAGGTGGGAATTGAACAATGAGATCACTAGGACACAGGAAGGGGAACATCACACACTGGAGCCTATTGTGGGGAGGGGGAAGAGGGGAGGGATAGCATTAGGAGATATACCTAATGTAAATGACGAATTAATGGGTGCAGCACACTAACATGGCGCATGTATACATATGTAACAAACCTGCACATTGTGCACATGTACCCTAGAACTTAAAGTATAACAAAAAAAAAAAAAAGAAAAAGAAAAAAAAAATGAGAAGCCAAAAAAAAAAAAAAATGGATAAAACAAACCAAGAAACAAACACTCTTAGCTCATAGTATTCAAAGAGCTAACAATTAATGAGAAGTTGAAAATTTTGAAGAATCAAGAAAAACAAATTCATTACATACAGAGGAGGATCAAAATGAGAAATACTGATTTATCATCAGAAACTGTATGATCCACAAGGCAAAATTGATATTCCTGAATACATTCAATAGAAAAAAAATGATTAACGAAGAATCCTGTACTCATTAACTACATTTTCAAAAATGAAGGATAGGTAATGATTTTCTCAGAGATATAAAAGCTGTGAGAAAACAGCCGACTACTTACAAGATATATTAAAGCAACTACTTCAGGCAAAAGGAATATCACACACACACAAAAAAAAAACTTGCATCTATACGAAGAACTAAGAGCACTAAAAATATCATCAATTAAGGTAAATATGAAGTTTTTTTTAAAGTTTTATTTATTTACTTATTTATTTATTTCCTTTACAGACAGGGTCTTGCTATGTTTGTTGCACAGCCTACAGTGCAGTGGCTATATACAGGTGAGATCATGGCATGCTACAGCGCTGAACTCCTAGTCCCAGGCTATTCTCCCACCTCAGTCTCCCCAGTAACTGAAACTACGGGTGTGTGCCACCAAGCCTGACTTTATTTTAAATTTAAAAAATTGATTAAAGGAGAAATAATAGCAATTAATTTTGTTTTTATGACTTTGTAAAAGTAAAATCATAACAAAAATTGCACAGAAGATAGTGGGACAATTGAGAATATACAATTTTCAGATCCTTAAACTAAATACAAAATGAGACAACGTTTTAAATAAGATTGCCATTAATTAAAAATATATACTATGTGTTTAATATTTTAAGAAGTATAAAAATTAACCAACAATACATATAAGATGGACTGAGAAAAAAAATCTGTTACTACCAAAATGACTGAAAAAAGAAACAAAAAACAAATGAGATAAATAAAGAAATAACTATATAGATAGCGGGTTGTAGTACAATGTACCTCTAGTTATATATAAACAGCCTAAGTACACCAAATAAAGAACAGAGGGTATAAGAATATATCGACAAGCAAAATCAAACAATTATATATTTTTATAAATGAACTTTAAATAGAACAGCATAGATAAGTTAAAAGTAAAAGGCTGCAGATGAATAAAACACGCAACCATGAATCAAGAGAAACTTGGAGTGGTTATATTAGTATTAGATGAAGGGTATTTAGAAGTAATAATGCCAGAGATAAAGTAAGATATTACATATAAATAAAGGATATAATTCACAAAAAAATAACAAATTTAAATGTATGTACACCTAACAAATGAGTTTTAAAATTAAACATAAATTATATTAAGCATGCATTATAATATTAAGCATAAATTATACAATTAAAATGACAAATACACAAAAACACAATTACAGTTGTATGCTGCAATAACCCACTGGTTAAACAGGTAATCATAGAAAAATTAGAGAATATTTGGATGGAGTGAAAATAAGAACACAATTTGTAAGGAACAGCTAAAGAGGTGCTCACATTGCAATTTATAACAATGCAAGAAGACAAGAAGAAAGTCTCAAGTCAATTATCTAACTTTATACATTAGCATAGTAAAAAACGAAGCATAAATTAAACAGAAAGCAGGAGAATAAAAAGAAAGATAAGAGCAGCAAGCAATAAAATGAAGAACGGAAAAATAATCATGAAAAAATGGAACCAAAAGTTAGTTCTTTGAAAAGATCAATAAATGTGATAAAGTACTAGCCAGACTGACCAAGGTTTGTTGAGAGGAGAGGCAGTGGGAAGAGAGAAGATACAATATACAAGTATCAGAAATCAAATTTGGTACAGATATTTTAAAAGTTACTAAAAGATCGCTACTCTACAAACAGTTGTATAGCAATACACTATATACTTGACCACCTAGATAAAATGGTGGCATTGTTGAAAGACAAAAACTTCCAAAATACATCAAGAAGAAACAGAAAACATAAATACTTCATACAAGTTTCAGAAATTAAATACAATTTGTAGTTAAAATATTTAAATAAGGAAAATTGGAAACTACAAACACTACCAAACATTTAATGAAAAAATTATACTGATTGTACACTAACTCTTCCATAATATAGAAGTGACAAAACTTCCAAACTCATTCTATGGAACAAGCAATTAATCTGATTTGACAACAAAGTAAAGACAATTCAAGAAACTATATTTACAAACCAATGTACCCCGTGAGCATAAATTCTCAAACATACAACATATACTAGATTTTGAATATAATCATGTGTCCAAAATACAATGCAAATGGAAATTATTCATACAAAATATAATGCGAATGGAAGTTATCCTAGGAATATCATTATCTTAGGAATGGTTCAGCATTCAAATTCAGTCAATGCAATTCACAACATCAACAAATTAAAGATGAAGACTCTATCATCTCAACAGAAGAAGCAAAACATTTTATAAAATTCAACTTATTTATAATAACTACATTCAAAATACTAGGACGATAGGGGAAATTCCTTTACCAGATAAAGGTGTATACAAAATCCTATATTTAGCCAGGCTGAAAGTCTAAATATTTACCCTCTACTATCAGAAACAAGGAAGGATAGCCTTTCTCACCACTCTTATTCTACATTGTGCCAAAAGTTGAGCTAGTACAAAATGAGAAAAAAAAAGAAGTAAGCAGCAACTATTTGCAGACAACGTGATTGCTACACAGAGAGTTCTAAATAACGAAGGATATCAGAACTAATAAATGATTTAGCAAGGTAAAAACATACAAAGTCAATATTTGAAAGTTCATTACATTTCTAAATATCATCTGTGACCAATTGGAAATAAAATTTACCAAAAAGGAACATTTATAGATGCATCAAAATTAATAATAGGAGGAGGGTGAGGATCTAAAATCTACCCATCAGGTACTACGGTTATTACCTAGGTAGCAAATAATCTGTGCACCAAACCCCATAACATAATTTACCTATATAACAAACATGCACATATATCCCTGGATTTAAAAGAAAGTTTTTTAAACAAAAGTCTTTATATGTCCATTAAAAAAAAAAAAAAAAATCACAGGAAAATAAATGAAGCAGTTGCATTTTTCTAGCTTCCAATATAGCTGCACTGTTTATACCTGTGTTGGTCTGCTTTGCGTTACTATAAAGGAATTCCTGAGACTGAACATTTTATAAAGAAAAGAGGTTTAAATGGCCTATCCTGAAGGTTTTTCAAGCGTGGCATTTATACCTGCTTGACTTCTGATGAGGTCTTGGGAAGCTTTGACGCATGGAAGAAGGCAAAGGGACAGCAGGAATATCGCATATTGAGAGACGCAAGCAAGCTGTCAGGGTCTTTTATTTATGTTTTTAATTTTTAATTTTTAAATTTGATTATTTTTTATTATCACATATTGATAGATGCAAGCAAGCTGCCAGGGTCTTTTAATTATTTTTTTAATTTTTAAGTTTTAAATTTTATTACTTATTTATTTATTTAGAGATAGGGTCTCACTCTGTCACCCAGACTGCTGTGCAGTGGCTTGATCTCGGCTCACTGAAACCTGTGCCCCTGAACTCAAGGGACCCTCCCATCTCAGCCTCCCTAGTAGCTGGTACCACAGGTGTGTGCCATCATGCAAAGCTACTTTTGTCTTTTTAGTTAGAGATGGAGTTTCCCTGTGTTGCCCACTTTTCTTCAACTCCTGAGCTCAAGCAGTCCGTTCACCTTGGCCTCCCAAAGTGTTGGGATTACAGGCATGAGCCACAACACCTGGCTGTAAATAACAAAAACAATAATAATTAAATAAATGCAGATTGTGCAAACTAAAATTTTAAAAAACGGATGAAAAAGTCCAAGATCTAAATAAATGAAGGGTGATCCCAAGTTCATGGTTTGAGAAACTCAAAATGTTAACTGTCTTCGAAAGACTAACAGATTCATTGCAATTTCAATCAAACTTCTAGTATTTTATAAAAATTGATAAGCTGACACTAAAATTTATATTGATAGACACATAAAACATAGTAACAAAAGGTTGGGTGCGGTGGCTCAAGCCTGTAATCCCAGCACTTTGGGAGGCCGAGATGGGTGGATCACGAGGTCAGGAGATCGAGACCATCCTGGCTAACCCGGTGAAACCCCGTCTCTACTAAAAAATACAAAAAAACTAGCCAGGCGAGGTGGCGGGCGCCTGTAGTCCCAGCTACTCGGGAGGCTGAGGCAGGAGAATGGCGTAAACCCGGGAGGCAGAGCTTGCAGTGAGCCGAGATCCGACCACTGCACTCCAGCCTGGGCGACAGAGCGAGACTCCGTCTCAAAAAAAAAAAAAAAAAAAAAAAAAAAAAGAAAAGAGCAAAGTTATTTGACTCAGATGACACAATGCAAAGATTTGTTCTAAAACTACAGTGATGAAACTATGGCATTAAAGAAACAGAATTAAGAGTACAGCATTAAACTTACAAGTGTAAGATTTTTCAACAAGTTGAAATTGATTTTCGACAAATACTCAAATGTAATTCAGTGAAGAAGATAGTCTTTTCCACAAATTGTAATAAATCAGTTTAATGTACATATACAAAAGTAACCTCATTTTGCAGGTCATCATTTACAAAAATTAACTGAACATATATTACTGACCTAAATGTAAAATATGATACTATAAAACTTTTAGAAAGCAAAAAATAAAATAAAATAAATAAGAAAACTGATGTTTTTCCATGAGCAAGACAAAAATTCCTCAGGTATAACCAAAAGAACATTCCATCAAATTAGAAAATGACAAATTAGAATTCATCAGATTTAAGGGCTTCCGTTAATTAAATGTACTATTAATAAAAGTGAGAAAATGAGAAAAATGATTACAAAATTAAAATCTCAACCAAAACTTTTATCCTGAACATAAAATAATATGACTGAAAATTAACAGCAATCCCATTAAAAGATGGCAGAATTATATGAAGAAACACTATAGTATACAAGACTTACGGATTCAAATTAAAACCAGTAGGAGTTACTACTAAAGACCTCATTAAAATAGTAATACAAAAAACAGGATAGAAGTACTGACAATACCAAGTACTGCTTACTATAAAGAGTAATTATTTATCATAAAGGTAGAGCAACATTTTAAAACAATTTGGAAGTTTTTTATAAAGATAAACATTCACATACCATTTAGCAGTTTTATTTTTAGGAATGTATGCAAGTGATATGAAAACATAAAAAAAAAAAAAAACTTTATGCAAGTGTTTGTAATGGCTTTATTTAAAATTTACAAAACTATAAACTACTCAAAAGTCCTTTAGTTGATAAATGGATAAGCAAATAATTGCATTCATATAATGGAATGAAAACAAGCTACTAATGCATGCAATAACATCAGTTACTATCAAATGCCTTATGTCAAATGAAAGCAGCCATATTTGAAAGGCTACATATAGTGTGATTTCATTTCTATAACTTTCTAGAAAAGGCAATAAAATAAGGTCATAAAACAGATCTGTAGCTACCAGGAGATAGGGGTGTCTATAAAACTGCACAGGGACATATTGGGAATGATAACAAAGTGATATTTTGATTTTGGTGGTCATGCTCATACACTTCTCAATTTTATAGTTAGTATAATGAAATGTAAATAACTAGCAGAATTTTTTATTATGGTTTTGGTTTTCAATTTTCATCCCTCTTTCTCTCTTTCTCTCTCACTATTGTTTTAGTTTTATAAGCAAGTTAAAGCAAATTCATTTTTCAGTAAGGTAAAATACACATTTTTTTACTTAGAAAATTTGGAAGCCGGTTTTTCATTTTTCACATTAAAATATACATTTTAGTTTATAGTTTTATGATAACTATGTTATGTAAATAAAGTACTGTGCTTAGATCATACAGACTTAGAGGTACATTTCCTTGAATTATTATGACAAAAGAAGAGCCAGGGGCAAATGACAGATAAAGGCATAATAACATTTTTATAACAAATTTAGTAGATAATGTATAATCTATAATTATTTTATTCTTAGTGCACCACTAGATTCCTTAAAGTTATAATTTAGAAATCCAGTATATTACTTCTTGGAGTTTATTACAGATAGTTTCTGTTACCTAAGCTACCTCTAAAGGATTATTTAAATTCTCATAGCTAATAGTAGTTGAATAATATCATTAAGAGCTATAGAGAATATAAATAGGATTGAAATATTAAGTATTACATAGCTGTTTCAATGTTTTCATATTCTTCTATAAAAAGCATAAATAATGGAAAAATAATAGAAAACTTGTCTTTTTTGTAATACATGTGTGAATATAGTTCCATCACAGTTTGAATTTTGTTTTTAGACTCATATAACACTTTCATTTAATTTTTAAAACTATTGCAAATTTTTGCCCTCCATTATGGTTTAAATGTTTATAGATTTTTATTTTTTTTAATTTTTAGTTTTTTGTGGGTACGTAGTAGATGTATTTATGCGGTACATGAGATGTTTTGTCACAGGCATGAAGATATATACACCATTTTATAGAATTTCCATACTGCTTTCTGAAACATTGTTTTAAAATACAGATGTGTCTTGTTTTATTGTGCTTTGCTTTATTGCATTTCACAGCTATTGCACTTTATATAACATGGAGGTTTGTAATAAAATTGTGTCAACCAATTCTGTTGGTTCTATTTTTCCAACAGCATGTGCTCACTTTGTGTCTCGGTCATGTTTTGGTGGTTTCTGCAATATTTCAAATGTTTAAATTATTATTTTATCTGTTATTATGATCTGTGATCAGTGATTTGTGACATTACTATTATAATTGTTTTGGGGCTGCAAGAAGTGTGCTCATATAAGAGGACAAACTTAATACAAATGTTGTATGCTCTCTGATTGCTCTACCAATGAGCATTTCTCAGTCTCTCATGCTCTTCTTGGGCCTCTGTATTCCCTGAGACACAACGATGTTAAAATTAGGCCAATTAATAAACCAACAATGCCCTCAAAGTGTCCATGTGGAAAGACTTGTGTGTCTCTCACTTTAATTCAAAAGTTTGAAATATTAAACTTAATGAGGAAGACATGTTGAAAGCTGAGATAGCCCAAAAGGTAAGCATCTTATACCAAACAATTAGCCAATTGTGAATACAAAAGAAAAGTTCTTAGAGGAAATTAAAAGTGCTACTCCGGTGAACACATGAATGATCAGGAAGCAAAACACTGAAATTGCTGATATGGAGAAAATTTGAGTGTTCTGTATAAAACATCAAACTACCCAAAACATTCCCTTCGGCCAAAGATGAATCTAGAGCAGGGTTCTAACTCTCAGCACTTCTATGAAGGCAGAAAAAGGCAGGAAGTTGCAGAAGAAACGTTTGGATCTAACAAAGATTGGTTCATGAGACTGAAGCAAAGCAGCTATATACCTACATTATATAAAAGTGCAAGATGAAGCAGCAGGTACTGAAGGAGAAGCTGTAACAAGTTATGCAGAAGATCTAGCTAAGATAATGGATGAAGGCAGCTACTACACTAAAAAAACTCAGATTTTCAATGTAGATTAAACTGCTTTATATTAGAAGATGCCATTTAGAACTTTCAGAGCTCTAGAGATGAAATCAATGCCTCGCTTCAAAGCATCAAAGTTCAGGCTGACTCTCTTTTTAGGGTTTAAAGGACCTGGTGACTTTGAGTTGAAGCCAATGCTCATTTAGTATTTAAAAAATTCTAGCATGCTTAAGAATTACGCTAATTATTTTATTCATTTCATATTTGGTATGGTGACCCAAGAGTATAAAAGTGTCTGTTCTGTCTGTACTCTATGAATGGAAGAACAAAGCCTGGACGACAGCACCTCTGTTTACAGTATTGTTTATCGAATATTTTAAACCCACTATTGAGACCTACTACTCAGACAAAAATATTTCTCTTAAAATATTACTGTTCATTGGGAATGTACTTGGTGACTGAAGAATATTGATAAAGAAGTACGAGGTAATTAATTTGCTTTCATGCCTGATAACACAGCATCTATTCTTCTATCCATAGATCAGGGAGTCATGTTAACTTTCAAGTCTTATTTTTTAAGAAATACATTTTGTAAGGCTATAGCTGTCATAGATAGTAATCCTGATGATGGATCTGCGTGAAGTAAATAGAAAACCTGGAAGGATTTATCATTCTAGATGCCATTACAAAAACTGTGATTCCTGGCAGATAACATCAACATAACAGGAATTTCAAACAAATTAATATTAGCCCTCCTGGATGACTGAGTGGTTCAAGAATTCAATGGAGGAAGTAACTGTAGGTGTGGTAAAAATAACAAGAGAACTCAAATTAGAAGTGGAGCCTGAATATGTGACTGAATTGCTGCAATATCATGATCAAATAGATAGAGTGGTTTCTCATAGTTTAAGAAATATAACAAATAGAGAAGTTTCTTGAAATGGAATCTATTCCTGGTGAAGAGGCTGCATACATTGTGGAAATGATTTAGAATATTGCATAAACTTAATAAATCAAGAAGTGCCAGGGTTTCAGAGGGCTTACTACAATTTAGAAAGAAGTTCTACTATGAGTAAAATGCTATCAAAGAGCATTACATATTTACAGAAAACTTTTTGTGAAAAAAAGTCACTCAATGGAGCAAACGTCAGTAATGTCTTATTTTAAGAAACTGCCACAGCCACCACAGGCTTCAGTAACCACTACCCTAATCAGTCAAAAAACCAGTCATCAACATTAAGGCAAGATGCCCCCACCAAAATAAATACTGTGTTTTACTGAAGGCCCAGATGATCATTAGCATTTTTTAGCAACAAATTATTATTTAATTAAGGTATGGACTTTTATTAGACATAATGCTACTGTATACTTGATGGATTACAGTACAGTATAAACATAACTTTTATATGTACTGAGAAAACAAATAATTTTCATAACTTGCTTTATAATCTTGGCTTTCTGTGGTGATGTGGAGCTGAAGTGTGCCTGTATGTATGTGTTTGTCATGCAATCTCAGCTTTTCTATATTATTTTATAAATGCAGTGGGAGAGTGTTTTATGTGTACTGAAATGTTGTTGTGTTATTTGCGAATAGGTCAAATACCCTCATGTGAATTAGTCTGGGCATCAGCTGTTATTATTTACACATGAAATGCAAAGTGCAAAACAGAAATTAACACAGCAGAGCATTGATCACAAATGATGCAAAGGCCAAAAAGAAAAAAATATATATATTTACAAGTCTTTATCTTCAACTAAATCATTTCACTTCAAATCTAAATCTGAGATTTTTCACTGGCACTTTTACATTTAAATAAACTCAATTTTTCTTTAGTACAATACCAAATAACAATTATTTTTAAATGACTATTACAGTTTGATAGATAAGGAAACACTCAAATAACTTCCTTGGAGTGGTAAGGCAAGTCATTTGCCTAGCTATATTAGTTAAGCCTAGGTTTGAATACACACTCTACCAAATCTTTTCATCTTCATTCTCTCACCAAATTTCCATCATTAGTCATTTCTAAGGGTTAAGATACAGAGATCTCCACTTAATATAATATTTGGGTTTAGATAGATATCTATTATACAAGTATAAACATTATCATTTATTAACGAGATAATTTAATTTTCTGTCCCCCCCAAAATCTGAAAACATGGAAAACTTTTAAAGAAGCATTTTGATAAAAGAGAAGATACTCTATTCCAATGGAGTTGAATTTGCTTGAAAATGATACATTGAATAAACTTGTGAAACCGAAGAAAAATAGTTCACTAGAAATCAGAAGGAGCTCCCTAACTCAGGCAAAAAAATTTCTGCATTTAATGAAAGCTCAGGAAGTTTTATTTATTTCACATTTGGTATGGTGACCCTAGAATATAAAAGTGTCATACACTAGTTTTATAATTGCAGATATAAGTCATTAAAATTTCCATTTGGATGAAAAGGTAAATCTTTTTTCTTCTACACAGATCATTAATCATATTGCAAAAAAAATTATAATTTCTATTCAGGGGGATATTATTCATTCTTTCTTTTGTATTCTCAATTTATTTTGCCATGTATTGGTCAGTGATGGTTTACCTAAAAAGCAAAGTACAATTTTTTGTACAGTTATTAATTTTGATGCAACAAATGCTAAAATACAGAAAGTTACTTTTCTTAATAAATCAGATGATATAGTAATTCTGGCACATAATTAATATACAAAATCTGTCTTGATTTGTTCAAATACCTAGCTCTCTCTCTCTATATATATCTGTTTGGCAATAAGATTGTAATTTTTTTTTCCCAAAACTTCACAAACAAATAAAAAACAAACACACACGAAAGCAGGTGTTCTTTTTTTTTCTTTTTCTTTTTCTTTTTTTTTTTTTTTTTGTTTTTTTTTTTTTGTTTTTTTTTTTTGTTTTAATGCTTAGAGATTCCTAAGTTTGCTGCTACTGAAATAATCGTACTCAGGCACCAAATACTATGCCTAGGGGACATTTGCATTCTTTGAGTTTTCCAAAGTCATGCTTGGTTTATTTGCTACTTTCTAAAAGTTATTCTTGTTAAAATGTGCTATTTTCTATCCATGGGTTTGATTTTTTATATTTTATTTATTTGTTTTGTTTTAGGATATATATTCATTAATATTGACAACATTACATAGAAGACTGGATAGAAAGTGTTGCTATACATAAAAATTACTCAAACTGACAAATAATGCATGTACATAAGAAAAGCTTGCTTTTAATTTGCTATACCTTTAAATTATTTGTTAAATCACTTTATGTATACAGTCACTTACAAAAGTTTAAAAGAAGGCCGAATGAGCCTTCTTTTAAACTTACTACTCCAGGGAAGTTATTTGATATTCTCTTATCTATTAAATTACAATATTCATTTAAAATAATTATTAGTTGGTATTGTACTAAATAAAAATTGGGTTAATTTAAAGATAAAAGTGGCATTGAATTTCATTGACAAATTATAACTGATTTTTTCTAATTATGCAGTTAGTAATATCATGAATAACATAACAATCTTAGATTCATATTGAATTGATTTAATAGTTTTAACACTATTATTTTATACATCAATTGAAGTCTAATAAAAATGATGAATTCAGAAATACTCAAGTTTTTCTTAACGATTTCCTACATAACAATAAATATTGCAATAAGCAATAATAGAGTTGGGTCAGAAGAATTGTAGATATCTAATTGTGGCTTTCAAAAGACTATTTTAATCAATACAAATTAATTTAAATTCTTTATTTTTTTGAGGCAGAGTCTCGCTCTGTCGCCCAGGCTGAAGTGCAGTGGCCGGATCTCGGCTCACTGCAAACTCCGCCTCCCGGGTTCACGCCATTCTCCTGCCTCAGCCTCCCAAGTAGCTGGGACTACAGGCGCCCGCCACCTCGCCTGGCTAGTTTTTTTGTATTTTTTAGTAGAGACGGGGTTTCACCGGGTTAGCCAGGATGGTTTCGATCTCCTGACCTCGTGATCCGCCCGTCTCGGCCTCCCAAAGTGCTGGGATTACAGGCTTGAGCCACCGCGCCCGGCCAATTAATTTAAATTCTTAACAATTTCTTATTTCTTGTTTTTCTGGAAATGCTATGAAAAACATTTGATCTTGATAGATATATCAAGAAAAATTTTGCTGAGCATTATTTTTTATGTATTTAATTTTTAGTACATGAGATGATCTGAACAACTGAAATATAATAAAAAATACATAGTGAATGTTATGACATACCAAGCATTACGATAATATTATAGTATATGTATGGATATGTAAATGTGTATATACATATATGTATATATGTATGTGGTGAATGGGGGTAGGGTTAAGGTAGAACATACAGGAGACTTTCAAATGACTGACAGTCTATTTTATAAAAGCATTTGACAGATTGCTATGGGGGAGCATCTAGAATTCCCTCATTCTAGAAGTCATCAATTTTGATTGAAGGATCAAAATTTAATGGAGAAATGACCTTTGAATTGAAACTTGCAGAATTTCATTAGGCAGAAAAAAACATGTTAGAAGGATATTTTAGGCTTAGGAAACAGTGGAAAAATCCAAGGTATATGGGGAACAGTATGTTTTTATTCAAGTAGAAAACTCACAAGAAAATTATAATGAATTCGCAGTGGTTATAAAAACCCAACGCATAAAGCTCTGACTCAAATACAGGCAATTCCAGTTTAGCTTTCAAAAAACAAACCTAAACAAGAAAAAGAAAAAAAAAAAAAAAAACTAATAAATAGATCAAATAAAGCCACAAAAAATGAAATTTTTTAAAAAGCACATAAAACCATTTTTAAGAGTGAAAATTAAAATACTCATAAATAATACGATAATTCTATTATCTGAATTAAATTATCACAACAGTCAACAAATATATTCCCTTGAGAAGATCACATTTCTAGTCAAGAATTACTGTTAAAACTTGAGGTGGCTGTCTATTCTTTATTTGGAAGATATCTTCAAAGACAATTATTATTATTCCCCATACTACATAAGAAAAGAGTACAATCAGAGAGAATGTTATTCATAATTTTTAAACTGAAGGAGTTTCAGTTTAAACTGAAGGAATATAAACAGGTGGATGTAGAAGTGATGAAGGAAGGAATTGTTTCCCCAAATAAGTGGGAGAAAGCATATATGTAAGACAGGAAAGTAGGGTATCTCTGGGAAGGAGTCAGTCAGCCAGTTTGACTTGGCCAAAAGAATAATGCAAAAAAAAGCAGTAGTTGTCAAAGTCTCAAAAGTGTGTTTTAGATATAATAACACCAGGATAAGATGCTTGATTGAGTAGAAAGTAAGCATTCTCTGGAATGTTTTCCTCTTTCAAAATGCATGCATTATTTACTTGTAATTCTGGTTCCTCCTCAAAAAGCTTTACAGATGTATATAATATTATAATAATAAAGTAGACATATTTGAGCACAGATAAGTTAAAAAAAGATTAACTAAAAAGTATTTTTAATGACAGCAATGTGTGATCATTAAGAGAATGCTAACACAATAGCAAAGTATTATTTTACCTTCTGTTTAGTTTATCATATAGTATACTACATCACAACGTACTTTTCCCTTCATAATGTGTTATGGAAGTTTGTGTCAGTATATATGGAACTAACTCATTTTATTTTTCTAAAAGGTTCTATAAGTTTACTTAACTATAATATGCATATAGAAACATGAACATATAGATGCACAGCTACATGAATGTTCACAAAGCAAGCTCTGGAACCATGATCAAGAAACAAAGTTAGCAATACTTCAGGAAGTTAACAATGCTTCAGGAAGTTAGCAATACTTCAGGAATCTCACTTGCTCAAGCTTCTTTATAGTCTGAGCCCTACAGGCAAAACCCATTCTTTTGAAATGTATATTATTACACATTAGGCTTCTTTTGTTCAAGTTTATGTTTGTGTAATTCATTACCATTATCATGTATCACTGTAGACATTCTCATTACAGCTTAGTACTCTTCTGTGTGATTGCAGCATAATTTATACGATACACTTTTAATGGCTATTTGGGTAGTTTCCTGTTTGGTAATAACACTATGCTACTATGAACACATTTGCGTATGTCAATATATGCACATCATATATACACGTATGTATACATATGTATACACATATACATACATACATACACACATTTATATTTCTTTCTTCCTTTTTTTTTTTCTTTTTTTGAGGTAAGGTCTCACTCTGTCACCCAAGCTGGAGTCCACAGGCTGTGATCTTGGTTCACTGAAACCTCAAACTCTTGGGCTAAAGCCATCCTCCCAACTCAGTCTCCTAGGTAGATGGGACTACAGGCAGACACAACAATTCCTGACTAATTTTTGTATTTTTTGTAGAAATGGGGTTTCACAATGTTTCCTGGGCTGGTCTCTTAACTCCTGGCCTCAAGCAATCTGACAGCCTCGGCCTCCCAAAGTGCTAAGCCGACAGGCATAAGGCACCTCAACAGTCAACACACATTTACATTTCTGTTGGAGTAGATGTATGAGGTCTTGGGATATTCATTTGTTCAGCTGTAGTATATAATGTCAAACTGTTTTTCAAAATGTTTATACAAGTTAATCATTGCACTAGCAGTGTATGAAAGTACTAGTTGTTACATCCCTTTTCCAACACTTTGTTTCTTCTATATCATTGTCATTTTTGTTGGAGTGTCTTAATATCATATTGTGGATTTATTTTGCATTTAGTGGTGATAAATAAGGTTAAATACTATTTCCTGTGTTTATCGCCATTTGGTTATTCTTGTTTTCAAAAAAAGTTTGGACATATGTCTCGACCATGTAATAAATTACATAATTTCTCTGTTTCTTATTGATTTGTAAGACTTCTTCATATGTTTTCATATGGGACCTATGTTAAATGTGTGTATTACAAATATCTTCTACTCAGAATTTTCCCTTTTCACTTTAAGGTGATTGTATATATATCAATATGCATGTGCACCTGTATGTGTTTTATAGATGTTATTTTTTAGAACAGTTTTAGGTTTACAGAAAAATTGAGAAGCCAGTACAGAGATTTAAAATCTACTCTGCACTCAGTTTCCCCAATCATTAATATATTACTTTGGTGTGTACATTATAATTATGAACCAATATTGACAGTTACTAGTAACTACAGCCCATAATTTATATAGATCACATTAGAGTGTTTTGTGTCTGTTCCAGTATTTTATCAAGGACACCATATTACATTTCGTCTCCTTAGGTTCCTCTTTTGACTATGACCATTTCTCAGACATAACCAGAGCAAGAGGTGAGGTGATCCCATGAAGATGAGAGGTGGCAACGTGCTAGCGGCCCTCGCTCCTCTGTGTCCACTCTGGCAGCGCTTGAGGAACCCTTCAGCCCGACACTGCACTGTGGGAGCCCCTCTTTGGGCTGTCCGAGGCCGGAGCCGCCTCCCTCTGCTTGCCAAGAGGTGTGTAGGAGGTGTGGAGGGAGAGGTGTGGGCGGGAATCTGGGCTGCAGCGCTGACTCACAGGCCAGTGCGAGTTCCGTCGGGAGCCGGCACTGTCAACGGGCTCTGCAGCCCGCGCACAGAGCGGCAGGCAGGCACCCCTGGGCAGTGAGGGGCTTAGCACGTGAGCCAGCAGCTGCAGCGAGTTCTCACCCGGCCTCAGCTGCCTCCCAGCAGGGCAGAGCTCAGGACCTGCAGCCGGCCATGTCCGAGCCCCGCCCGCAGGTTGTGGGCTCCCGCGGGCCCCAGCCTCCCCTAGGGATGCCACCCGCTGCTCCATGGCACCCGGTCCCACCGATCGCCCAAGGGCTAAGGAGTGTAGGCTTGGCTCGGGACTGGCTGGCAGCTCCGCCTGCAGCCCCAGGGCAGGATCCAGGAGGTGAAGCCAGCTGGGCTCGGAGTATGGTGGGGACTTGGGGAACTTCTATGTCTAGCTAAGGGATTGTAAACGCACCAATCAGCACTCTGTGTCTAGCTCAGGGTTTGTAAATACACCAATCAGCACTCAGTCAAAATGGACCAATCAGATCTCTGTAAAATGGACCAATCAGCTCTCTGCAAAGTGGCCCAATCAGCAGGATGTGGGTGGGGCCAGATAAGGGAATAAGCAGCTACCTGAGCTAGCCTATCGCAGTCTGGTTGGGTTCTCTGCCAGGCTGTGGGTGTTTGTTCTTTTGCTCTTTGCTGTAAATTTTTGCTGCTGCTGGCTGTTTGAGTCCATGCTGGTTTTATGACCTGTGACACTCACGGTGAAGATCTGCAGTTTCACCACTGGAGCCAGCGAGACCACTAACGCGGCAGAAGGAAGAAATTCTGGACACACCATCTTTAAGAAGTGTGACATTCACCGCGAGGGTCTGTGGCTTCATTCTTTTGAAGTCAGTGAAACCAAGAACCCAACAATTCTAGACACACAGACTGGTGGTGAATGTCATTACACTCCACTATGTCTTTTCTGAATCAGCAAGGAAGAGAGGACGCAGCACCACGTTACTGCTGGGTGTTGTGTAAGTCCAGGCTCACCAGTAGTCTCCAATGATAATGCAGAGGGGAAAGAGAGAGCCTATCACCTAGTCAGGGTGAAGGTCCTAAGTTCCCCTATGATTTTTTGATAATACCGTGGAAAGGATTTGGGGAAGCCTGGTTACAGCCTGGAGAGTGAGAAAGTCTGGAATAACCAAAAAAAAAAAAAAAAAGGCCAATTGGCCTTTACTGGCATGGGGAGAGGTGGACTACAGTGGCACCGTGTGTGTGTGTGTGTGTGTGTGTTTGTGGTGTGTTTGGATAAATAGTGTTTATTGGCCTAAAGGTTTATTTTTTAGTAGGCTCTCTTTTTCTTGGCTTTAAAAGCTAGTGAGACCATGCTTTATTTGGGTCTTAAGTTTATCTGTGTCTGTTTCCGTGTTTGAAGTATAAGAAGGTAAAGGAAAGCCCTTGGGGCTCACCACCTAGTTGCTCTTTGTGGCCTGAGGTCATCAGCCTGTCTTTTTCACTTTACCTTTCAGTTTTCTTATGTTTGCTTCATGGGTAATGTACAAAGTTACTAATCCTTAATGGAAGGAATAGGAAAAAGTGTGTCCACCTCATTTCCAAGAAGGGAAGCCAAATATGCTTATCTACATTTAAATTAGTGATTGTTTCAAGGATTTTACTAGTGTTCCAGGTTTCTCCTTTATCTTGTTTTTAAGGATCTGTTTTCTAAATGGATGAAAATGACTTGTTTTCAGGAATATCCAACAATTTATATCACATCCTCACTGTGGAGATTAAAGGATTTGAAGAATGATTTTAGCAAATATATGTTGCTATTTATCCATCTGTAGCAGCTTAATAAATCCAAGAAAAGAATTCCCACAGAGTTATGTCTGCTGAGATGTTATGAGAGTTTTTGTTTTGTCTGCTCTGAAGCACTTTGACCAAAATACTTGCTTCTGAAGATTTCTTATATTTGTAAATGGGATCTCACTTCTCTATCTCATTTAGTAATATATTTTACATTTACTAATACACAAATTAAAGAAAAACGTATTTTCAGTGTTAATTCAGAGGACTGTTGACAAAAGCATTTTATTTCTGTAATAGGAAATTTTTACAAAAACATTTGGATCATTTTTATCTGTTACTTTTTACCATTATCTTCAACTAATTTCCAGATATTTAGTAATATCTTGCACATAATAAACACACAAAGATATGATTTTTACTTCTGTTCAGTAATTTCAGACATGGTTTAATAATATACCTTTCTTTTGCTATTAAATAGCTGTATTTTTAGGAGTATTTTATGTATTAGTCCATTCTTGCATTGTTACAAATATCTGAAAATGAGTAATTTAAAAATAGAAGAGTGCCGGACACGGTAACTCATGCATGTAATCCCAGTACTTTGGGAGGCAGAGGCGGGCGGATCGTTTGAGGTCAGTTGGAGCCCAGCATGGCCAACATGGTAAAATCCCGTTTCTACTAAAAAAAAATAAGCCTGGCGTGGTGGTGCACACCTGTAATCCCAGCTATTAGGGATGAGGCAGTGAGCTGCCACAGCACCTCTGCACTCAGCCTGGGTGACAGAGCAAGACTGCACCACAAAGAAGAAGAGTTTTATCGGCGCATGGTTCTGCAGGGTATAAAGAAAGTATAGTGGCTTCTGCTTCTGGGGAGGTCTCAGGAAGCTTCCAATCATGGTGGAAGACAACATGAGAGCAAGACATCTCACATGGCACTAGTAGGAGCAAGGAGGGGGAGGGAGAGGTCCCATACACTTTTAAACTACCAGATTTCACGGAAACTCACTCAGGATCGCGAGTACAGCGTCAGGAGAGATGGTGCTAAATCGTTCATGAGAAATTTCCCCCAAGATCCAACCACCTTCCACCAGCCCAACCTGCAACATTAGGGTTTACAATTCGACATGAGATTTGGTGGGGATACAGATCCAAACCATATTTATTTGTATGTTTTTTATTTGTAGTGTATTTATTTTGAAAACAATTTTAATATTTTAAACATAAGCCGTTTGACAATGCCGTGTGTCAGCCTTCAGCAGTTGACTGAGGGTATAACTATTCTGTTGTGAAACGGAGTCCCATTTTGATGAACAGCTTTCTACAAATGCTATAGTTTTCTTAAAAAATCAAAGTATATGCTATGCATTTATGTATGTATATATGTTTTATGTAATTTATTATTGAAAGAATGGATAATGTAAAAATTCCTTTTATTTAGGCCGTCTTTTGGACTTTTCTAAGAAGCAGGTGTTGCTAGATAATGGCAGGTTCTGTACAGATATAGCTGGGCATATTAAATGATTATTTTTTTAGAATTATAGTAGGATTAAGGAATTTTAATTTTGTCAGGTTTGACACAGTGGGCATGTTATACTTTTATAAACCAAAATATAAACAAGTTTATTTTAACAAGTAAGTATGTCAGTCACAGCCTTAAAATTTCTATTGTCTTTCCTGCTAAATGCCTGTTGATGTCCTCCACCAAAAGACAACTGCTGTTCTATGTGATCTGCAGCATTTAACACCTGCAATGAGAAGTGTTTGCTATAGCATTATTTCCTTCTTGGGTAAACAAAATAAAAGGCTGTGCTTTATCCATGACAATTCTGGGTAATAAATTCAAGTTTAAACTGGTTCATTTGGGTTCCAGAGCAGAAAGTGTGTCCTAATAAGAAGGACATAGTAGCTATTGGGAATATAATACTATTTATCTTATCAGAAGTGAATTAGTTATTGATCCCTTATCAGAAGTGAATTAGTTATTGATCCCTTAAGAATATTCAAAGGGCATATTCTTTGAATGGAGGCAGTCAGTCTCTGTAAAGCAGACTGGAATGTCTCTAAATAATAGAGGCTAACTCTTGAACCGAAGATAAACTCGACATTACTTCCCATTCTGGGTGAGCTAAATTTTTCCGGTAGAGCTGTAATTCTTCCATACAAATATTTTGTTGATATGGGTGAAAATTCAATATGTAACAACAACATTATGGTAAGAATGAACATACTGAGAAAATGCTTTGTTGATTAAAAGATCATGTAAAAATATAATATGTAAGATTACCACTGATCAAATAGAAAGAAAGAGGATACTGATGAATCAGATAATGTTGTTTTTTCATCTTTCTCAGAATCTGTCCGCTTTTGCAGTCTTTAGCTTGCTTTGTTATCTATGGTGAAAGTCTACTTCTAAAGTGTTTTCTTGGTGAATTTCTAAAAATCCTAAGTTTGACGTTTCCTTATAGACTTAACAGGAAAATCTTACATTTGTATTTTTAGTTGGAAAAAAATACAAGCATTGTGTGGTTTTGTGTCAGTTATTAACAATAATGGGTAGGGTTTTTTTCATTGTATCAATAACATATTTTCTCGATACCTTTTCCAGAAGACCAAATTTTCCTGTTTCAAATCATGCAGGAGCCTTTCAGGTGATAATTTTCAAACACAATTTGAATGTGTTTGTAGTAAAGCTGAAGATTTTATATGGGTCTCTGGCCGTATTTAGTCACATTAACCAGTAATAGAGTAAAGTTTCAAAACTTCCAAATGCTTGGAACAGCCTGTTACTAACTCAAGAGATCACATGTGGGCCCTAGGCATATTATCTTAGCAGCATCAAGGATACAGGGAATAATTTGGGGAATGTAAGAGTTAGACTTACTAAGATCCTTGATATTTATAATGGTGGAATTCCATTATTTACCTTTACACTTCCTGAGCTTTGTGGTGATAAGGATAGTGGACTTTCTAGTTATTTTATTTTGAATTTTATTAAATTTTTAATTTTCATGGGTACATAGTACATATATATTCCTGGGATACAAGAGCTGTTTTGATTCCGATATGCAATGTGAAATAAGGTGTATCATGAAGAATGGGGTATCCATCCACTCAAGCATTTATCCATTGAGTTGCAAACAGTCCAATTGCATTCTTTAAGTTTTTAAAAAAATGTACAGTTACTACTGACTATGGTCCCCCTGATGTGTTATCAAATATTAGGAATTATTCTATCTTTTTTGTGTGCCAGTTAACCAATGTTAACTCCCTGCTCTCCAGGCCCCCACTACTTTACCCAGCTTCTAGTAACCATCCCCAACTATGTTAATGAGTTCAATTGCTTTGATTTTTAGATCCCACAAATAAATGAGAACATAGGATGTTTGTCTTTCTTGATATGGCTTATTTCACTTAACATAATGATCTGCAGTTCCATCCATGTTGTTGCAAATGACTGGATCTCATTCTTTTTTATGACTGAATTTAGTCCATTGTGCATATGTATCACATTTTCTCTATCCATTCATCTGCTATTGGAAACTTAGGTTGCTTCCAAATTTTAGCTATTATAAACGTGCTGCAACAAACATAGGAGTGCAGATATATCTTCAATGTACCAATGTCCTTTCTTTTGGGTGTATACCCCATAGTGGGATTGCTGCATTATTTGGTAGCTCAATTTTTAGTGTTTTGAGGAAACTCCAAACTGTTCTCCATAGTGGTTTTACTGTTTTACATTACCACCAACAGTGTACAAGGAGGTTCATTTTTCTCCACATGCTCCCCGGTATTTCTTATTTCCTATCTTTTGTATAGAAAATATTTTATCTGCACTTAGAAGATATTTCATTGTAGTCTTGATTTGCATTTCTCTGATGATCAATGAAGTTGAGGACCTTTTCATATGTCTTTTGCCATTTGTATGTCTTCTTTTGAGAACTGGCTATTCATATCTCTTGCCCATTCTTTGACTGGATTGTTAGATGTTATAGAGATATTTGAGCTCCTTTTATATTCTGGTTATTAATCCCTTGTCAGAGGTGTAGTTTGCAAATATTTTCTCCCATTCTGTGGGTTGTCTCTTTACTTTTTCCAATTGTATCCTTTGCTGTGCAGAAGCTTTTTAAGTTGATGAAATCATTTGTCTATTTTTGTTTTGGTTGCCTGTGCTTGTGGAGTATTACTCAATAAATTTTTGAACAGACTAACCAATGTCCTGGAGATTTTCACCAATGTTTAAGTAGTTTCATGATTTGAAGTATTGGATTTAAGTCTTTAATTCATATTAATTTGATTTTTGTATATGACTGGAAATAAGAGTCACTTCATTTTTCTGCATATGGATATCTAGTTTTCCCAGAATCATTTATTGAAAAGATCATCTTTTCTCCAGTGTATTTTCTTGGCACCTTTTGTGAAAATGAGTTCACTGTAGGTCTGTGGATTCTTTTGTTGGTCCCTTTTTTTCTGTTTCACTGGACTGTGTCTATTTTTATGCCAGTACCATACTGTTTGGATATTATAATTCTGTAGTATAATTTGAAGCCAGGTAATGTGATTCCCCTAGTTTTGTTCTTTTTATTTGGGAAAGCTTTGGCTATGCTGGATCTTTTGCGCTTCCATATATATTTTAGAATTTTTTTTCCTGTTTCTTTGAAGAATGTCATTAGTATATTGACAGGGATTGCATTGAATCTGTAGATTGCTTTGGGTAGTATGTACATTTTAACAGTATTGATATTCCACTCCATGGACATGGGATATATTTTCATTTTTTGGTCTCTTTTTTAATTTCTTTCATCAGTGTCTTAGAGTTTTCATTACAGAGATCTTTCACTCCTTTAAATAATTTATTTTGTGTAGCTATTGTAAATGGTATTACTTTTTGTTTCTTTTTCACATTGTTCACTGTTGGAATAGAAAAATGCTACTGGTTTTTGTATGTTTATTTTGTATCGTGCAACTTTACTGATAATTTTTATCAGTTATAATAGTTTTCTTGTGGAGTCTTAAGGTTTTCCAAATATAAGATCATATCATCTCCAAACAAGGATAATTTGACTTCTTTTCCAATTTGAATGCATTTATATCTTTTTCTTGTCTGATAGTTCCATCTGGTTCTTCCAGTACTATGTTGAATAACAATGGTGAAAGTGGGCGTTGTTATTGTGTTCCAGATCTTGGAGGAAAGGCCTTCAATGTTTCCCTATCCAATATAATACTAGCTGTGGTTCTGTTGTATATGGCTTTTCTTATTTTGAGATATGGCCCTCCCATCTCCAGTTTATTGAAGGATTTTATAAAGACGGGTTAGGGAATTCTATTAAATGCTTTTTCAGCATCAATTGAAACAAACATGGATTTTTATCTTTCATTATATTGTAATGATATGTCAAATTAATTGATTTGTGTATGTTGAACCATGCTTATATCCCAGGGATACATCGTACTTGGCCATGATGAACGATCCTTCTAATGTATTGTTGAATTTGGTTTGCTAGTATTTTGTCAATGACCATCAATATTCTTCAAAGATATTGGCCTGTAATTTTTTGTTATGTGTCTTTGGTTTTGGTATTATGGTAGTACTGCCCACATAGGATGAGTTTGGAAGTATTCCCTCCTCTATTTTTCAGAATAGTTTAAGTAGGATTGGTATTAGTTCTTCTTTAAATGTTTGGGGGAATTCAGCAGTGGGACATCATGTCCTGGACTTTACATTACTGGGAAACTTTTTATCATGGCTTTAATCTCATTTCTCCTTAATTGTTAGTGGTCTGTTCAGGTTTTGGATTTCTTCCTGGATCAATCTCTATAAGTTGTATCCATGTAGGAATTTGTTCATTTCTTCTAGATTTTCCAATTTATTTGTATCTAGTTGCTCGTAGTAGCCACTAATGATTCTTTGAATTTCTGTAGTATCAGTTGTACTGTCTCCTTTATCATTTCCGATTATATTTATTTAGATCTCTCTTTTTTTTCCTAGTCTGGCTAAAGGTTTGTCAATTTTCTTATATTTTCAAAAAAAAAAAAAAAAACTTTTTGTTTCATTGATCTTTTGTATTGCTTTTTCCTTTCACTTATTTCTGCTCTGATTTTTATAATTTCTTCTACTAATTTTGAGTCTGTTTTGCTCTTGTTTTCCTATTTCTTTAGGATGCATCATACGATTGTTTATTTGAAGTTTTTTTCACTTTTTTGATGTAGACACTTACAGCTATAACTTTCCCTGTTAGTACTGCTTTTGCTGTATCCCATAAGTTTTAACATGTTATGTTTCCATTATCATTTGTTTCAAAATATTTTTGTTTCATTTTTAATTCTTCATTGATATAGTGGTCATTCAGGGGGATATTGTTTAATGTCTGTTCTGCAGCTCTTGAATGAATAAAATGTATATTCTGCAGCTCTTGGGTGAAAAGGTCTATAAATATCTATTAGATCCATATTAATCCACACTATAGATCAGTGAGCTTTAAGACAGGCTATTTGTAAATACATAGTCAGAGGAGACAAAAAAAGAATAAGACAATAAAGCGTATCTACAAGAGCTATAAAATAATGTCAAAAGGAAAATTCTAGGCATTTAAAGTTGGCTTTAAAGAGGAGGTAGATAGTGTAGGTCTGTAGTGTAGGTTAAGTCTGATTTTTTTGTTGTTGATTTTCTGCCTGAAAGATCTGTCCAGTGCTGAGAGTAGGCTATTGAAGTCTCCAGCTAATACTGTATTGTGACCTATTTTTCTCTTTAGCTCTAATAATGTTTTCTTTATATGTTTGGATTCTCCCATGTTGTGTGCATATATGTTTAACACTATTATATCCTCTTGCTGAATTGACTCCTTTATCATTAAATAATTACTGTCTTTTCTTACAGTTTTTGTCTTAAAATATAATTTGTCTGACATATGTACAATGAATTCTGCTCTGCTTTAGTTTCCATTAGCATGGGATATCTTTTCCCATCCCATTATTTTTATTCTATGTGTGTTTTTATAGTTGAAATACATTTATTGTAGGCAATGGATCAATAGGTCTTATTTTCAATCCATTCAGCCAGTTTATATCTTTTGAGTGGAGAGTTTAGTTAGTTTACATTTAATGCAATTATCAATAAGTAAGGACTTTTTCTATTTTGCTATTTGTTTTCCAGTTGCTTTTTGGTTTTCTATTCCTTCCTCTTTCCCTCTTGTCTTCCATTAGTGAAGGTAATTTTCTCTGGTGCTATAATTTAGTTCCTTGCTTTTTAATTTTTTTTTGTATCCACTCTGTGTTTTTCAGTTTGAGATTACGATGAGGCTTTCAAATAACCCTTGTAACCCATTATTTTAACCTGATAACAACATAACATTATTTGCCCAAAGTCAAGAAAACAAGCAGAAGAAATGTAATAGATACTCACCTTAACCTTGTTTTCCCAGTTTTTAAGTTTTTTGTTGTTTCTCTTTATTTCTTACTGTACTGTGTCTTGCAAAGTTGTTGTAGTTATTATTTTTGACTGGTTCATCATTTAGTCTTTATAATTAGGATAAGACTACACACCACAGTTACGGTGGTAAAATAGTCTGTGTTTTTCTGTGTACCTACTACTATCAGTAAGTTTTGTGCCTTCTGATGAATATTTATTGCTCATTAATGTCCTGAGTGAATTGTTGCCTTCGGCATTTCTTGCAGGAAAATTCTGGTATTGATGAAATCTCTCAGCTTTTGTTTGTCTGGGAAAGTCTTTATTTCTCCTTCATATTTGAAGAACATTTCCACCAGATACACTACTCCAGGGTAACAGTTATTTTCCCTTCAGCACTTTAAATATGCCACTCTCTCCTCTGTGAAACTTCCACTGAAAAGTCTGCTGACAGACATGTTGGAGCTCCAGTGTATTTTATTTGTTTCTTTTCTCTTGCTGTTTTTAGAATTATCTCTTTATCTTTGAGCTTTGAGAGCTTGATTATTAAATGCCTTGAGGTTTTTTCTTTGAGTTGAATCTGTTTGGTGTTCTATAACCCTCTTGTACTTGGATATTGATGTCTTTCCCTAGATTAGGAAAGTTCTGTATTACTATCTCTTTGAATAAACTTTCTACCCCATATCTTTCTCTACCTTCTCTTTAAAGCCAGCATTGCCTAGAATTTCCCTTTTGAAATTATTTTATAGCTCTTGTAGACGTGCTTTATTGCCTTATTCTTTTTTTGTCTCCTCTGATTATGTATTTACAAATAGCCTGTCTTCAAGCTCACTAATTATTTTATTTTATTTTATTTTATTTTATTTTATTTCATTTCATTTGCTTAAAGGACTCTGATGCATTCATCCATAAGTGAACAGCATTTTAAGGTACAGAATTGTGGTTAATTCTTTCTAATTATTTTAATCTTTCTATTAAATTTATCTGATAGAATTCTGAATTGCTTCTCTGTATTATCTTGATTTTTTTGTTGTTGAGTTTCCTCAACGTTTTGAATTTTCTCTGTGAAAGGTTACATATATCTCTTTCTATAGGATTGGTCCCTAGTGCTCAGTTCACTTGGTGAGGTCATGTTTTCTTGGATAGTGTTGATGCTAGTAGATATTCTTTGATGTCTGGACATCGAAGAGTTTGGTATTTATTGTTGTTTTGACTGCCTGAGTTTATTTATAGCTGTCCTTCTTGGGAAGGCTTACCAGCTATTTGAAATAACTTGGGTGTTGTGATCTAAGCTGTTTCTGCTTTAATGGGTACCCCAAGCCCAGTAGTACTGTGGTTCTTGCAGAGTCATAGAGGTACTTAGACAACATCTGGTAGAATTCTCTGGATTACAAGGTGGAGGCTCTTGTTTTCTTCTCATACTTTCTTCTAGACAAAATATCTCTGTTGTGAGCCATCTGGAGCTGGAGGTGGGGTGACACAAGCACTCCTGTGGTCACTACTACTGGGACTCTGGTAGGTCAGCCCTGAAGCTGGCAGAACACTTGGTCTCACCCAAGGCCCGCTATAACTACTACCTGGCTACCATCTATATTCCCTCAAGGCCCTGGGGCTATATAATCAACAAATGGTGAAACCAGCTAGGCTTTTGTCCTTCCCTTCAGAGCAGTGGGTTCTCCCTGGTCCCAGGCAGGTTCAGAGGTGCTAGCTAGGATCCAGGAACTGGAGTCAAAAGCCTTAGCATTCTACCTGGTGTTCTATTGTATCGTTGCTGAGCTATCACTCAAACCATGAGACATAGCCCTCATTCCTCCCTCCCCTTTCCACAGGCAGAGGATCCTCCCTCTGTGGCCACCACCACCACAAGCCAATAGGAAGTACTGCTGATGTTCCCTTAAGACCCAAGATTTCTTCAGTCAAGTTGTGAGTGCTTCCTGGTCTTGGACTCACCTTTCAAGGCACTGTGCTCCCTTTGGCCCAGGATAGGTCCAGGAATATCATCCAAGAGCCAAGGCCTGAAATCAGGGATCCCAAGAGCCACCGCCTCGTGCTCTATCCCCCTGTGGTTTAATGCTGGCACCTCAGATGCAAGGTGAAGTTCCTGTTACTTTTCTATTCACTTTCCTCAAGCAGTGGGAGTCTTTCTCCATGCTCACTAAAGCTGGAAATGGGCTGAGTCTCACTCGAAGCCAGCAAGTCTCAAGAGTCTCACCCAAGGCCCTTTGCATACTATCTGTGTATCACTGCTGGTTATCCAGAGCCCAGGGTGATGGGAAAGCAGGTGTTGGGTCCTGCCAGGACTAGGTCCTTTCCTTCAAGGCAGTGAGTTCTCTTCTGTACCACCATGTGTTTAGAAATGATGTCTAGGAACTAGGTTCTGGAAGGGGGGCTTCACAACTCTGACTGGTGGCCTAACATGCTGTGGCTGAGCTAGTATCCAAAGGGTAGGACAAAGTCCTCTTCACTTTTCCCTCTCTTCTCCTCAAGTGGAAGGGAGGAGTCTCTTTAGAAACTGCGAGCTGTGTACCCTGGGTTTAGGGGAATGGTAGTGCAAGCACTCCCTTTAACTACCCTGTGGTGTCTCTCAGTAAGTCATGTGCCCCCAGACCACTGACTCTTAAAGGATATCAGCACTAGTTCTCACCCAGGAGATGTAGTCCTTATTTCCTAGACTGCCTTGCAAATTTAAGGCCCCAGAGCACTTTAGCGTACAATTGCGAGGCTTTCCAGAACTCAGGTTCTGATTGTTCGAATGGGTCATTCCCCTCAGGCTAGGGCTAGTTTAAATACTCCCTCCATGGGTGAGCATCAGCAGACTTCAGCCTGGTTTTGCTTTCTACTGTGACAGGGCAGCAATGAGTACAGTGCAATGTCTCACAATCCCTGTGCCTTCCCTCTCCCATGTGGCTGCTGCCAGGGGCCTGGAGAGGGGTGGTGTTGGTGATTTGAGATTGTCTTTCCTACCCTCTCCCAGTGCCTCTTTCAGTAATATGAAGTTAAAACCAGGTACTGTGAGTGCTTACCTGATTGTTGGTTCTGATTAGGTTCTTTTTGTCTATGTGTAGATGGTTGTTAAATTGGTCTCCTTGCAGAGGTGATAATCAGTGTACCCTTCTATTTGGCCGTCTTTCTCCAAACCCCTGTATTAAGTTATTTATTAATACACATGTATATATCTGTACTTAGGCATAAACATATAAAAACGCACAAATAGGCAATAAATGGGCTGGGCACAGTGGCTTACATGTGTAATCCAAGCACATCGGGAGGCTGAGGTGGGTGGATTGCCTGAGCTCAGGAGTTTGAGATCAGCCTGGGCAACATGGCAAAATCCTGTCTCTACTAAAAATACAAAAATATAGACAGGTGTGGTGGCACATGCCTGTAGTCCCAGACACTTGGGAGGCCGAGGTGGGAGGATTGCTTGAGCCAGTGGAGGTTGCAGCAAGCTGAGATTGGGCCATTCCAGACTGTGAGACAGAGCCAGACCCTGTCTCCCAAAATTTTTTTAAAATATTAACATTAAAAAAGACAATAAATATAAATATTTTAACAAAAGTATTAAAAGATAACTTATTAATTTTTCATAATAAATTATTAAATCTAGCCATTATATTAAATAAAACAATATATGTATTATTATATTGTTTATTTTGATAAACCATAAGAATGTTAATAAAAAGGAAATCATAGCAATTATCTTCTATACATATTTATACTTCCCATAATTATACTTATTCTGGTTGTACATTATATTAATCATCAATTTTAAAATAGTGATTTAAACCCAATGATGGTTACTTAAATTAATTTTATCAAGCATAATAGTGTCTTCTTATCTGTGGTTAACCATGGTCTGAAAGTATTGCTATCTTGAGAAACAGAGAAAGAAAGAAAGCTAGACCACATTTGCCATAACTTTTATTACAGTATATACTATTGTAATTGTTCTACTTTATCTTATTGTAAATTTCTTACTGACATTGCTGATAAATTAAACTTTATCATGGGTGTGTATGACAGAGAAATGTAGTATATGTACAGTTTGGTACTATCAATAATTCAGTCATACAATGTCTGGTAATGTATCCCCTCCAGTAATGGGGACTACTGTAATGAATTAATATTTTTTCAGACATGAAAAAAAAAACCAGTAATAACCTTCAAATAAAAATCAATAAGCAGTGAAAACTGTTTAGCTATTTTTTATTTATGATAAGTTATTTTAACAAATTTGAAATGAAAAATAGTACATGCATACATATAATATTAGCAAAGGCATTTGCATGCTTTCTCTCTCTCTCTTTTTTTTTTTTTGAGAGAGTCTCACTCTGTCGCGCCCAGGCTTGAGTGCAGTGTCACAATCTCATCTCACTGCATCCTCTGCTTCCTGGGTTCAAGTGATTCTCCTGCCTCAGCCTCTCAAGTAGCTGAGATTACAGGTGCCCGCCACCATGCCCAGCTATTTATTTATTTATTTAATTTTATTTTTTTTAGTAGAGATGGGATTTCACCATGTTGGTCAGGCTGGTCTCAAACTCCTGATCTCAGGTAATCCACCAGCCTCGGCCTCTCAAAGTGCTGGGATTACAGGCGTGAGCCACCCCCCCGCCCAGCCATGTTTTCTTAACTTTAGCCATTCAAATACATAAGATGAATTATGATTGCTGACCAATGTTTTGCTTCTATTTCCACTTAAAAATTGTCTTGCCATCTAACGATTATGTAACAGTGAACATAATATTTTGTATAAAATGAATTCTATAACGAGATATCAGATATTACCGTTCTATTTATGTGTATATATATGCATATATACAACTATTTATTATATATATATATATAAACACCTATTAACACCTATTAATTTTCTTAATTCACAAACATAATGCTGGAAATGCAGTTAGCTTAACCATAAATCATGAGATATTTAATTCTAATCTTTTATAAATCAAATACTATGCTGACATTTTTTGAATGATAAATTAAATTTTAAAGATTATATAAATCATCCCAATAGAACTCTTACTCTGTATTGGAACCTTTTCTTTGTAGTATGAATGAAGGCTATTATTCAAGTACTTTTTAAAGTCAGCAAAGGAAACAAATAGTTTATTAACTCTTCTTTTTCTTAGACATTTTGAATACCTATTGTTCTATTTTAGATACTCCTAGAGTATACACATAACATTGCAATTATTTCTTTCTCATCAATCTTTAAAAACTTTAACGTGAAAAAAAAGAAACCAAGAAGTGAAACAAACAAAAAGTGAGATGGAGTCAACTTCCTACATACATGAAACTATCACTATAGAGAGCGAATATGATTTTTCTGTTAGGAGAAGGCAGATAGTTTAAATGTAGTAAAAGACATTTTTGCATGAATACACAAAAAGAATGTGTGGTTGAAATAACTTGGGTACTTGAAGAATGCAACAAACTATATGATTAGTAAGTCAATACTTATTAATTTCTCAAGTAGAAACAAGTGAAGCATCTCCTATGCTAAATGAAATGTTTTTATTTCCTTTAGAGGAGTTCTCCCCTATTTATTGTGAGAGCTTCTCAGTAAAATTTCTGTTCACCTTAAAATTTCATCAAGTGGCTAGTTCAAGCTTACATTGTCCTGGTGAAGTTGTGCCAATTTGAACAAAAATTGCAATTTATATAATTTAACATTATTTCAAGAATATGTGGAAAAGGAGATAATTGGTCTGGAAGAAATATATTAAGAAGGCAAATTAGAACTGCAATAGTTGGTAAGGACAATGCTTATGCAAACTTGTGCCTCTGGAACCTAATTAAAGACCAATAAAGACCTGATGCTGAGCAGAAAAAAAAAGAAAAGAAAAAAAAAGAACTAAATTTTCAGAGACTTAAAGAGGAAACTGAGAAAGAGGCATTTTATATGGTTTCAGATGGTGAACAGAAGACAAAATTTTCTGGTGTCTGTTCTAAGGAAAATCTATGAACTCCTCAATCCCAAGACTGCTTTAAGACAGTTGATCATCTTTATATCCGTTCTCTCACCTTTTCCAAGTATAGTTTAAAAAAATACAAAACAAACAAGTAATAAAAACACCCAAGACAAAAGACAAGTGAACAAACCATAGGAACAGATATTGAAATACTAGAGAAAAAGTCTTGAGTAAGCAGTAGAGAGCTGATCAGATGAAACAAAGTCACAGAAGACTTTATTTCTTTGTAAACAAACAAAACAAAATAAATCCAAAATACTGATGCTAAATTCAGTATAAGTTGACCATACAACTGTGAGAATGGTGGCCTCATTTAGGAAGAAACACTTAGGTTGTAGATATTCATGCTGTTATTGTTCTTGAGCTATGGCTGTGACATATTGATGGAAGATTTACTTCTCTCAGAAACCACTAGGAACATACATGTAGTCAGATAAAATTGAGTTTATTGTATTATTGGAAAGTGGGAGACTGCACATCATAGAGAACCATAGTGTTTCTCAATAAGAGAAACTTGAACTTGTGCTTTGGTGAGGCAATTTTCAGGAGCATTTATAAAAATGGAGGTTTGCTACATATTGTATACTGTCAAGAACTAAAGAGAATTCCAGATTTTGATCTAGAAGTCAGAAAAGCTAAAGTTGTCATGATAAAGAAACAGGAGCCATTCACCTTAGCTAGTATGGCGATTTTTGTGGTTTGGACAATGTTCTTGGTTTCTTTGCACTCAGACAAGATTATGAGGTAGTCCTGCTCTTGGTTACTGTTGCTTCTCTGGTATTAATTTTCTAATGCTCTGTATTTTTAAAATGCTAAACATGAGAATATACTGATTATTTGTAATGTCCAAGTCAGCTCCTGAATGCCAAATGTTACTTTTTTTCTTTCTCGGGTAGTGAAATTTAAAATTAATAGAAGTTCACTGAACCACCATGTACCTTTCTGAATGTTTTTATCAGTTATCTAATAGTAATATTCTACATAAAATTGTAAAAAGAAGATTAACTGTCAGTGACTTTCTAGATTGAAAGGGGTGTGCAATATTCTTTGACAGTTATGGGAAATGTATAGAATCCTAAAATAAATCAAAGATGTATGCTTTATTTATAAGAATTACAGATGAGTGGACTTTCTTTAATTAAGGCTGTTTGACAGCAAATGTGTTAAAAGAGAAATGCCGATAAGGGATAAACTCCAAAAAGTTCTGCAGGTACCCCACCTGTAATGCATGTATATTCTACTTTTTTCCTAGTTCAGTTACTGGGTAGGAGAGCAACAATTAGACCCAATATAATGCAATTCTTCCTTTAAAATAATCCCCAAATCATAATGTATACAGCCGTCTATTCTGACTTTGCCTTATATCATTACCTTTTGGATGCATTTCATATTTATATATAAAATGTTATTTACGTTCTTATTTTTTTGAAATCAGTTTAAGTTTTATTTTATTTAATATTTACTTGTGAGAGCTTTCATAAAAATTCCAAGTGTATAGTTTTTTTATGTGTTTAAACTTTTATGCTTCCAAATCTCTTTTCTATGATCTACTAATTAGCAAACCACTACATGTCTTAAAGCTTAGTCTTGCTCAGAATGGAACATACTTTTTTTCTCCATTACCATGAAAATGTTTGTATTAGTGGCAGATTTCCCTGGAGAACTTTGGTTAGTCGACCTTTTAAAATTTCAGATTAAATAATAAATCCTTCAAAAATTAAATTGTCTTTAGTGGTAGAACTAGAAGATACCTTAAAATTCACCTAATTCTTGTTTTTCTTTTCATAAATGGATTTAAGTTACTTCTGCAAAGACATGTAGCTAATAAATGCAAAGTAAGGACCAGAATTCAGGTTTCATGATTTCCAGAAGTCCCTTTGTGTTCTTCTCCTTAAAATTTCCGAGCTTTCTGTGTGTATGTGTTTGTGCGTGTATGTGTGGGTGCATATGCGTGTGCAAGTGTGTATGTGTATACAGGCATACATGCATATGTGTATCTTTTCAGAAATTAATCTCTATGACAAGTCATTGTTATTTTCTATTCTGCAGGATTCTGCAGCATCTCTTTATCCTGATTTTTTTCCATCAAGATGTTGGAAGGAATACCTTAAAATACAAATTCCATGTTTGCATTTCTAGGTTCAAAAACCATCTATCATTTTCCACTGTTCCTAAGAAAAAACTCAGAATGTCTAATCTTATCTTCAGGATCCTGCTATAGCTATTTCTTGCCCCACTCTACAGCTTCCAGTGATACCATTCTTGCCTACAGTCAAAACTTGCCATGCTCCCTAGCCTTGTTTCCATCATCAAAGACACCATATACGTATATGTAAGACATATGTGAAGAATTTGGCTCATGCACTATGGGGGCTGGTAAGATTAAAATCTGTAGGGAAGCCAGCAGGTTGGAAACTCAGGCAATATTTGCGTATTATTGTATTTCTTAAGCCAGAATTCCTTCTCATCTTGGAAACGTCAGTTTTTACTCTTAAAGCACTTCAACTAATTGGGTGAGGCCCACCTACATTATTGATGTAACTTTACTTAAAGTCAAATGATTGGAAATGTTAATCACTTCTGCAAAATATCATCTTAGCACCATTCAGACTAGTGTTTGACCCCAAAACTAGGCACCATAGGCTAGCCAAGTAACCCATAAAGTTAACTACTCCAGGTGCCAATATTATCTTCCAAAAGTTCACTTAGGGTACCTGCAATCAACTGTTACTGTTAGGATTTAACTACATATCTAGTTGGAGTCAATTGATCAAGGACCCTCTGGACTCAATGGCTGGATAAGCACATCAAGGATACAATCCTGGTCTATCAGAGTAGAGTCAGAAAAACAGAAACATGATTCTATTTTAAACAGAGATAATTTTATGTTAGAAATTGGTTATGTATATATTATAAATGCTAGAAGTCCAAAGGAAGACAGAATGAGACTGCAAGGAAAATTGAAAAAAGAGTTATTTACAGACATAAGTGCTTATAAACAGCAGTTACCAGAGGCCATAATCAATAGGGCTAGTGTAAACCAAAACGGAGAAGGTAGTATCAGAGCCCTGGAGTATATTCGCTGCTGAACAAATTGCTAAGAATTGTTCTTTGCATGTTGTTGGAATCACAAAAGAGGGTCTTACAAACATAGCCACTTCCTGAAGTGCTACTGGGAAGCCAAAAAAAAAAAAAAAAAAAAAAAAAAAGATAAAAGATAAAAGAATATCTTACTTACATCTATATGCACATCATTGGATAGTCTCATCTTCCATACACCATATTTTCTTTTGGACAAATCCAATTAAGGAGTTTTGGAAACGTTTGCAGACCTTCAACTCCAATAATTCAGAGAAGGTCATATATGAGGCTGATACATTAGCAGTATGTAACTGGAGCACCATATGTATCATTTTGGATTTAAAAAGCCTAAAGACGTCTTTACATCCTTATAGGAATGACTCCAAAGTATTTCCAGTCAACACGACAAATTTTACCAGTAAGAGTTTAATTTGGACTTTCATTGTCCTGATGGTACAGATAGCTGCAATGTATTTGTTGCTTCTAGTGCATGGTCATTGAAACCTTTTGGAGTTGTATTTCTCATTAGGGTCACAACCTTCCTGAAAGGCTTAGATTAAAATTAACATCCATTTATATCTACCGCCTTAACAGATATGTTTGAAAATAAATGTAAACAAAAACAGTATTATAAAATGTTTTTCTTGCTCTTTCGGTATTTTTTTCTAACTTCGCTGTTTTGCCATGAGGTAACAATATTATTATACAGCAAAACCAGTGGGATCTCTTTAATTCAGCATCCAGTTATTTATAAGACTTCAAAATATTTATCTCCTTTTTTACAAATATTTTACCAACCTCCTCATCCTGAGAGAATTTAGAGAGAGCTCTCATGTTTACTCTAAAATATTTCTTTAGGCTACAATGTGACATACATACACACATTTTCAGATAGCTAGAGATACCACTTCAGTGATGAAATGTCATTATTAGATGACTTCCTACCTCTGGTAAATTGTTCAGGTCCATGCTGCTATATCTGTCAATGTTGATATTTATCATTAATATCCAGTAGAACTTTTAAAAATAAGATTATTCATTTTTAAAATTCCATCTTCCCCAAATATAAACAGAATTAAAAAAAAAAAAAAGACTTCAGAAGTCTAGACATGTTCATCCATGATTTACTCCAAAAACAAATTTAGTTTTTACTGAATTTCAGATCATTTACATATTTATGTTTCTAGCTTAATGTTCTAGAAAAGCCCAAAGTGGAAATCTGAGTTTGGCTGTTAGTGAAAATGGCCTCTTCCAGAATTTATGTGCAACTGCTAACCTGATTGTGAACAACATGTGCCCTGAAGAATAAAGAGAAAGGCATGATTGTGAATAGAAAAGTAGGAGGGATAAGAGTTGTAGAGAGAATTGTGTGTCTTCTATCTCACCTTGTCAAAGTTACTGTTTTTATTCTCCTTGTAGACAAAGGTTAATACCTGCTGTTGTAGGAAGCCATATTTATAAGGGATTTTCTGTGTTTTTTTAGAGTCCAAGTGACAAATGTCATACCAGATTTGAGGATGGCCCATTAGACCTCCCGACATACCTCCAATTCCAACAGAATAGAGAATAATTGTGGCACTCTCACCTGGCATTTTGACTTCACACATGATGTTTTTACACAGAACATTGACTTCATCGGCACCTGAGGTCTTCCTAATGAGGAAAGCAAAATGGAAGACTAAAGATAAATGTACTCCAAAGCCCTAGCACACTTAGTTTTGGATATGGTGGTGATACCAATGTAGTATAAACATCAATGTTAATGTTACTTTACTTTTTTTTTTTTTTTTCATTTTCAGGTACATCAAAATGAATAGATTTTCAAGGTTTGAATGAATTGTAGATATCAACTGTAGTAATTCTAAATGCCACATATCAATCTTATATGTTGTTTGTGGTATCACAATATAGAGTAATTTTCAAATCCAAAATGTAGGCAGATTGCCTCCTTCTCGAGTCAAAATCTGGAAAATTAACTCATCCTAGACTCCCCTAGTATTGTGTAAGGCCTCTAGAAAAAGATATCATTGATGTGCAATGAGGCAAGAAATGAAATAAAAAATAGTCATTGAAGAAATTAATCATTATGCCACAAGCATATAATAGGATTTGTTTTTCTAACTGACTAATCAGATTACTCAATTGACTTCCATAGGAAGGTATTAAACTATTTTGGAATGACTGTAGAAATGTTTAAGGAAAATCTACCTTTTAGGAAAATTTAAAAATAAATTTTATCCTAAGTAATGTGCTCTTTTTATATTTTCTTTCCGACTTTTAAGAGGGTACAAATGCAGGTTTGTACCTGCATGGGTAAATTTCATGTGATGGAGGTTTGGTTTATTATTTTATCACTCAGATAATCAACATAGTACCTGATAGATCATACATCCTTCCTTAACCCTCCTCCCACTCTCAAGTAGCTCTCCAGTGTCTATTGTTTTCTTCTTCGTGTCCCTGTGTACTCAGTGTTTAGCTCCCACTTATAAGTGAGAACATATGGAATTTAGTTTTTCTGTTCTTGCATTAATTCACTTAGGATAATGACTCCTAGCTCTATCCATGTTGTTGCAAAGGATATGATCTTATTGCTTTTTATGGCTGTGTAGTATTTCATGGTGTATATGTACCACGATAAATGTGATCTTTTATTATGAATGTCCTTCTTTCTTGAAACTACTTATAAGACATTAAAATGTTGTTTTTATCTTTTGGGTTGACATTAATACAACATAAACAATACAGATTTGATTTAAAATAAGATTTTTTCTTTCTCCTTAAAAATCCAAGCCGTAAAAGATATAATATAAATGCAACATTATTGAATTAGCTATTGTGTGCTGAATGTGGTTACTCATACCCTTAGTCCCAGAAGTTTGGGACACCAGGGTGGGAGGATAGCTTGTGGCTAGGAATTCAAGATCAGCTGAGAAATAGGGCAAGACTCCTGCCTCTACATAAAAGAAAGAACACAAATGTAATTAATTAATTAATGTGCATTGGGTGGCTTACCTGGGAAAAGAGATTATGTTGCAAAACATTAGGCAAAAATGATTCTTATTCTCCCAAGCATGCATTGTTAGATGCGTATCTGTGTTTGTGTGTGTTTTCATACATGAGATAAAGTGCACATGTACTAGCGTAGTAATTTGATTTCAGAAAGTGGAGGGGGGAGAAAAAGGAAGGAATTTGCATTTATTGAGCTCCTATTTTGTCCCAGCTATTGTGATTGATGCTTTACATACACTAGCTCTTTTAATTCTAAAAAACACTTGATTATGTGGCAAATGTTACTGCTTCCACTGGTGGGCTAGGAAACTAACAATCAGTGGTTATAATCTTGTTCAAAACTGTGTATCAAAAATGTTTAAAGTTTATGAGTTAAACGAATTAATTGTCATGCTTTGATCTATGAACAAACCTATATTAAACAACTTTTATATTAAAGGAATGATTGCTATGAAATGGGTTCTCCCCTTCATAGTTATAGGAATTTAAACTACTTCAAATTTTTTGAAGGCAATTTAGAAATAGTATCTTATTTAATAATATAAATAACTTTTAACATAATTACTCTCTTTTTAGGAATGAATTGTACAGTAGTAAAATAAGTCCAGATAAGTATATGTGTGTGTGTGTGTGTGTGTGTGTGTGTGTGTGTGTGTAAAGATTTTTTTGTGTGTGTGATGGAGTCTCACTCTGTCATCCAGGCTGGAGTGCAGTGGCCTGATCTCATCTCTCTGCAACCTTTGCCTCCCGGGTTCAAGCAATTCTCCTGCCTCAGCCTCCTGAGTAGCTGGGATTATAGGCATGCACCACTATACCTGGCTAATTTTTTGTATTTTTAGTAGAGACAGGGTTTCACCTTGTTGGTCAGGCTGGTCTTGAGATCCTGACCTCATGATCTGCCCACCTCAGTCTCCCAAAATGCTGGTATTAAGCATATAATTTTGACATTTATTATAATAGCTAAAATTGCACTCAAGCTTGATGAGTAACATGGGAAAATCATTTTAAAAATATGCTCTTCACATAAGTTTCGGCATATGGTTATAATCTGTAAAAATGATTAAATTTAAGAAATACTACAAATGTAGTATTTCAAGTACTCCAAAGGTGTCTGAGTATTTCAAGTACTTGAAATGTAGCTTTTATTAATAACATAACCTAATTTCAGGATTACATATGTGCAAATTTTGTCTGAGTATTATTTATAGTAGTAAATATATTGCAACAAAAAATAAACAAAAATATTAAATTATAAGAAAGTACTGTAATGTCATCAAACAAAGACATTTCATGAACATCCTTTATAATCTTTTTTTTTTTTTTTTAATTTTAAGGTTACAAAAGATTGAGTTTTAACAATTTAGTTTTTAAAAATCTGGCACAAATGGAGGATACATTTGTATAGATAGATTTGTAAATCTCTCTGCTGCTTTCTGTTATTCCAAGTTCCTTGAACAAATTGTTACATACATATTCTCTTACTTATACATACGTCGTATTGTAACAGGAAAACAACAGGTTTATCATCAATAGAAAAATTATGTATTTGCATTTCCTAAAGATTAAAGACAGAAAGAAGGTGGGATCAAATTATAGAAAGAACCCATGGCTAAAATCTGTTTGGCTTTTGGCCGGGCGCGGTGGCTCAAGCCTGTAATCCCAGCACTTTGGGAGGCCGAGACGGGCGGATCACGAGGTCAGGAGATCGAGACCATCCTGGCTAACCCGGTGAAAGCCCGTCTCTACTAAAAAAAAAAAAAATACAAAAAACTAGCCGGGCGAGGTGGCGGGCACCTGTAGTCCCAGCTACTCGGGAGGCTGAGGCAGGAGAATGGCGTAAACCCGGGAGGTGGAGCTTGCAGTGAGCCGAGATCTGGCCACTGCACTACAGCCTGGGCGACAGAGTGAGACTCTGTCTCACAAAAAAAAAAAAAAAAAAAAAAAAAAAAAAAAAAATCTGTTTGGCTTTCAAATTGGAGGTTTTGTTTATGAGGAGCAGGTTAGAAACTATACTGCATATGAAATATCAGGAATGTGAGGGACAAAATAAAAATTTTAAAATGTTAGAGAAGAAAACAGTTGCCTATAAAGCAACAGTTAAATTTCTAGGATTTAAATTGATGGAAAAAAGTAGTGTGTATTTAGATAAAATAAGATTTAGCTGAAAAGACAAACTGAAGAAAGAAATTATGAATCGAAGAATTCATTGTTTGTCTAAGATGATCTTCCAAATAACTAATAAAAGATATTCTTAAGCAAAATGAAAACAATGAAATCACAACATGGTAACCAAATAAACAAAGAGAGTGCAGAAGCATTTGACTTTTTAAAAAAAGTTTAGAAACAAATATCAGTTACTTTAAAATAAAATGAGGAGAAAAGAGAAGGAGAAATAGGAAAATTAAAGAATACCGCATTTCTTGATTATTTGAATAAAAGAACAGGGATACCAATTAATTTCTAATTAAATTAAAAAAATAGCTTAAGTGTGGTAAACAATTAAAACAGAACACATCAAGAAGAGATATAGAATTCATTATTTTCCAAATATTAAAAGATAGATATATAACAAATTGATCAATGTAAAAAATTGATCAATGTAGTAAACATAAAAATTATGAAAAGATGTTCATGTGTGTGTGTGCGTGCGCATTCATGCACAAACCATGGATTATCATGTAAATAGAAAAATAAGAATTCTGAAGGTATCAGTTAATCACAGAAACTCTAGGATTGAGTAAGAAAACACACTTTAGTTATATAATGTTTTGAAGGCTTACACCTAACTTAAAATTTTTGAAGGAAGATTGAGAATGAAGGGTTGGAGAAAAGTTTTACAACAGAATAGTAGATGTAGCAATATTTAACAAATAGATTGTATAAAAATTCTATATAAGTGAAATTTTCAATTTATATGAATATTCACATGGTATCAATCACAAAATTTCAAATTCCGTAAAGCAGAATTACATTTCTCTAAGAATAAAGCAAGCATGTTAAAACAAACAAAAAAACATAGATTATAGAAAGGAAAACATAAAAAAACTATAAATGTGGAATTTAAATGAAAAACAAAAATTTGCATAAAACCAAAATCTATAGGTTATGTATAGACAAGGATGAAGAAAAAACTGCCCATTAAAACATGTGCATCATAGGTGGAATAAAATAATAAGTGCCAAACTGAGAAAAATATTATTTCACAGTTTAAGGTTTAGTATCACTAGAATGTGAAGTGTTTCTAAAACAGTAAAAAAAATAAAAATAAAAAGCCTACTGACATTTAAAAATTTGTCTAAGGGATTTTAACAGGTCAGAAATAAAAAACATTCAAATAGACCTTACATATACCTTAAAATGTTTTAATATAATTGCAATGCATAAAATATTACAATGACAACTCTGTGTGTTCATAATGACATTAACAAAATAATTCATTTTTCATAACCAAACATTACTGAAGCAGCATCTATTCTTTCTGAACACTGAAGGGGAAAGGGCAGACATAACCAAACATTCATCTTTCTTTATTCCCTTAACTTTATTTGAGAGTAACCAACAGTTTGATGTGGGAAAGTCCTTTTTTTTATAGAAGAAATTCAACTAATAAAGACTGAATAAATGATAACTACAGAGCATCATCAGTTTGCAGCCCCTGAGGAAATGGTGGATTTAGGCAATAATTTTGGCAGTGAATGAAAGTTTTGGCAGCGAGTGAAAGTTCCTAGGGAACTTTAGGATGTACGAATTAAATAGACAACACGCAAGTTCACTGATCAATGTCAACATCAGAAAAATAAAGACAACCAGAGATCATATATACCTCTTTACACATTGCAATAGATAATACACTGGACTGCATATAAGTTATTTTTGTGAGATTACTAAGTCTGATAGGACATGTAGATATAACTACCAGTTTAACAGCAATTCAATGGCAAAGGTGAATATTAACTAATGTCATAGTATTACAACAGTCAAATTCAAATTATTGGAAATTCTAGTAATAAGTGATAAGAAGAAAGATGAGGAAGGAAGAAGGGAAGAATTTTAGATTTGAAGACACATCAGCCAAGTTCATAAAATGGTATGTACTTTGATTTTAATGCAAACAAACCATCTATAAAAATATGTGAAATAATCAGGGAGATTAAACACTAACTGGATATTGGATTTTTTTGAGAATAAAAAGCATTTATTTTTTAACTGTTTAGAAGTTGTTTATTTTCTGATCTTTTTAAATTTTATTTTTTTAATTGACGAATAATGTTTGTACATAATCATGAAGTACATAGGGATGTTTCAGTACATATACTATATAGGGATAACATCAAGGTAATTAGCATATCAATGATCATAACAATTTATTTGTTATTTGTATTGGGGGCATTCAACATTCTCCTTCTACCTATTTGAAATTATATGATTGTTAACTATAGTCATCCTGCAGTGGTATAGAGCACTTCAATTTATTCCTTTTATGTGTCTGTAATTTTCTATTCTTTAAAAATCTCTCCCTTCCCCCTACCTTTCCTAGCCTCTAGTATGCTCTACTATACTTTTTAAGTCTGTGAGACCAACATTTTTTAGTTTCCACTAAACTAAATGAATGAGAGTATGCACAAAGTATTTAGCTTTCTGTTCCTGGCTTATTTCACTCAACATAGTGTCCTCCAGTTCCATTTATGTTGCCACTGTATGTATGCACCACATTTTCCTCATTCATTCACCTGTTGGTCATCTACATGTTCATTCCATATGTTGGCTATTGTGAAGAGTGCTGCAATAAACATGAGGCTGCAAATGCCTCTTTAATAATATAATTATTTCCTTTCTTTTGGGTAAATACCCAGTCATGGGATTGCTGGATGCTGGTGAGGATGTAGAGAAAAGGGAACTCTTACACACTGTTGGTGGGACTTGTGTAAGTCTAACTTGTATTGATGGTTAATAGAACTAGTATGGAGAACAGTATGGAGGTTTTGAAAAAAATACAAAAATTTGCTATTTTGATAATTTAAAAGCATTCTTATTAAATATCAAAATATAAAGATTCCAGCTATCCCTGTACATATTCAAAATTCCACTGATTATTCTAGCCAAGATAATATGACATATGCGAAAAATTAAGACTGAAAACAAACTTGTCACCAATGGCTTAGTACATGACCTTTTGCTATGAATATTCCAGAGACTATGTATCAAACCTAGAGTTAGAGAGTTCAGAAAGATGATCAGATACAAGATAAATTATATATATACATACACACACACACACACACACACACAGACACGCGCGCGCGCGCACGCATGTGTGTGTATCTTCAGTGGTTTGCAAAGGTAGAATTTAGAAACTGACACATTGAGTTTGACTGTGTGGCGCTTGCCTTTTTTGTCTACTCTCTTTCTTGGCTTAGCAAAGCAACAGACGTTAGCAAAGCAACAGCCAGGACCTAGATGTATGCACAAGTTCTTGGGTTCTGCTTAATTTCCAAATGAAGGAGAACACAAAAATGTTTACCCTTTTTTATGGATTAATAATGGGACCCCTGAAACAAGAAAATTAGGATAGACTGAAGTGTATTTAACAGACTTTATAATATACATATATGTTGTAATTTCAATTTATACTATATTACATATAGTATTTATATATATTATTTTATTATATATATTATATATTATATATATAATTTTACATATCTATATTATGTAGAGAGCATGCTCTACATATATTGGTTGACTCTTCAGTGACAGAGGTTGTGTTTGCTCCCCCGTTGTTCTCTGGAGGATTCAAATAAAATATGATCCCCCAAGATTTTAAGTGGTCTTTCCTGTTCCCTGATACCTGGAGAACCTCACCTAGAAATAGTAACAAGTTGAAGCCTGAAAAACCTCAATCTAGATAGAATAAGTTCTAAATATAATGGCTTGCTTTTTCTTTTGATAACTTCCTTTGGAAAGAATCAGATTGTAAATAGTTTAGATTTTGGAGGCCATTTACTGTATTTACAATGATCTAACTATGCCATAGTAGAGCAAAGACTAGTAATAAGCTCCCAGCTGTTGTTGCTTTGCTAAGCAAAGAAATAAACAATACATAATTAATCAATTTGGTTATGTTACAGTGAAACTTTATGGAGACTAGAATTTTCACATGTCACAAAATAGTTATTTTTAAAAATTCTTTTCCAACACATAAAAATCATTTTAACTCATAGACTGTACCAAAACATGTTATCAAGCTGTAGTTTAATGACCCCTGGTTTAACATACCACACCAGCAGAATTTGAGGCTAATGAAAATAGTAGCACACTTCAGGGGATTTTTCCAGCAAAAGAAAGAGCATATGAAAAATACACATATAAAAGCCTTTTAGGAGCAGGACTACTGCTGTATGAGAACAATAATAATTTAAACATATAGTAATAATAATACAAGTATTCCAGAAGTTTCCATTTCAGCACAAAATACCGTCTGGAATATAAACTATAAATATAAACTTGTGAATTAAAAGTTAGTAGGAGAATCGAAGGAGCTGAGATAAGTGTAAGTGGCCTGGGTAAGCTAGTTGAAGAAATAACTAAAGCAAAAACATATTATTCAATCTTTGTTTTGCTTTGTTTCACTTTTCAAACTTTGTAATGTGAAGTGGTGTTATAATTGGATTTTAATGTTGATGATATAGAGAGTGTTTAAAGTGTTGAGTATCTATTAAGCTTTAATTAAAAAGATAATATTTAAAGTATTCATTTTAATATATTTATTTTCCTAATGGAGTAAATTGTTAACAATAGCTCGAATTTGATAATGATAGTCCTATTTATACCTAAGAGGTTTTGCTGTGTAAGATAGGCTATTCTACTATGCAGCCAGAGAAAATGAGATCATGTTCTTTGCAGCAACATGGGTGGAGCTGGAGGTCATTATCCTAAGGGAACTAATTCAAGAACAGAAAACCAAATACTGTATGTTCTCTCTGACAAGCGGGAGCTAAATATTGAGTACATATGAACACAAAGCAATAATGGACTTTAGACCCTGCTTTAGGGTGTAGGGTGAGAAGAGGGTGAAGATTGACAAACTAACTATTGGTTACTATGCTTATTACCTGGATGACAAAATAATCTGTACACCAAAGCTGTTGACGCACAATTTACCCATGTAACAAACCTGCACATGTACCCCTGAACCTAAAATAAATGTTTGGAAAAAAAAGATTGGCTATTGTAATTAAATCCTACTGTATTCTGTTAACAGGTTAAATAAATTCAAACTTTGTGAGTCACATTTTAAAGTTACTTAACATTTTGGCTCCTCTTTTTTTTTTTTATATTTCTGTAATAACAATTGAGATGGTTACATTCGCTATTATGTAGAAATATTCCTCTATGATGTTGATAGGGCACATCTGAACTTTTTTTTTTTTTTTTAATTAGCAAGCCAAGCATTTCTCTTTGTGAGACAGATATGCAATTGCTCTGAATTTAAAAAGCTGGTAAATTTTAAAACCTTAACATTGTTAGGCTGAATAGTTTTCAGATGTATGTGATGATAGTAACTTTTTTAAAATAACTATTCATGTGATGCAGAGCACCTTCATGATTATGAACTCAGTTCTATAAAACAATCGTATGCATGCTTTAGAGATCTATGAAATTTATATTGTATAATTATTTTTCTCACCTCCTGGATATTCTTTTATTTCAAGCATTAAAACCAAAAGTCAAACCAGCACATTTCATATTTTACTGGTTATTTTTTCAATTACTCTGTATATGCCACCCATGTTTGTTCAAGACATGTAAAAATGGCAAATAATAGCTTAGTCTTAGAAGAAAATAATCTAAATTGTTATTTTAAAACTATAGATGCAGTCCTCTGATCACAGGCCTAACCTATAAGATAATTTGATCTAATTCCCCCTTCGTAACAGTTATCACAATACCAAATCTTTGAAGGAGTGTCCTTTACTTTTCCAAATATGCTTATATCTCCAAATCCTAGTACAATGTGTAATATATAATAGGTACTTAATAAATGTTTTTTTTTGAGACCAAGTTTCTTTCTTGTCACCCAGGCTGAAGTGCAATGATGTGATCTCAGCTCAATGCAACCCCAGCCTCCCAGGTTCTAGCGATTCTCCTGCCTCAGCCTCCAGAGTAACTGGGATTACAGGCGTGCGCCATGATACCCAGCTAATTTTTTTTGTGTTATTAGTAGAGAGAGGATTTCACCATGTTGGCCAGACTGGCCTTGAAATCCTGAACTCAGGTGATCCACCTCCCTCTGTCTCTCAAAGTGCTGGGATTACAGGAGTGAGCCACTGCGCCTGGTCAGAGTTTTATAGTTTGCGGTTTTACATTCCAGTCTATTTTAAGTTGATTTTAAAGTTTGATCTCAGAAAAGAGCCATTGTTACTCTTTTGCTTGTGAATGTCATATTTTCCAAAAACATTTATTGAGGAGACTACATTTTCCTCATTTCATATTTCTGGTGATTTTATTGAAGACTTGTTGACCCTGTAAGTGTGAGGATTTTTTTGTTTTGTTTTTCTGGGCTGTCTGTTCTCTTCCATTGTTTTATTTGTCTGTTTTTATGCCAGTACCATACCACTTTGATTAGCTTTGTGATATAATTTGAAATCTGGAAGTGTGATCCCTTTGGATTTGTTATTACTCAAGATTGCTTTAGTTTTTTGGGGTCCTTTGTAGTTCTGTGCAAATTTTTGATTTTTTTAAAAATTTCTGTGAAAAATGCCATTTGAGAATTTTGATAGGGATTGCATTGAGTCAGTAGATCACTTTGTGTAATATGAATATTTTGACAATATTATTTTAATGCACGAACATAGGATATATGATATAGTTTAGATATTTGTCCTTTTCAAATCTCGCATTGCAATGTGATCACCAGTGTTGAAGGTGGGGCCTAGTGGGAAGAGTTTGGTTCACGGAGCTAGATCCCTCATGAATGACTCCCTGTGGTAATAAATTTACAGGAGAGCTGGTTGTTTCAAGAGTCTGGCATCTCCCTGCTTTCTCTCTTGCTCCCTCTACCACCATGTGACATGCTGGCTTCTCTTCACCTTCCATCATGGTTGCACACTCCCTGAGGCCCTCACCAAAAGCAGATTCCAAAACTATGCTTCCCGTACAGCCTGCAGAACCATAAGCCAAATAAATCTATTTTCTTTATAAATTACCCAGTCTCAGGTATTCCTTTATAGCACTGTAAATGTAGTGATACATTATCTTTCCATTCATTTGTGTCTTCTTTGATTTCTTTCATCAAATTTACACTTTTCAGTGTACTGATATTTCACCTCCTTGGTTAAATTTACTCATACGTATTTTATTCTATTGTAAATGGGATTTTTAAAATTTGTTTTTTGCCTAGTTTCTTTTTGGGTGTAGAAACAACTTTTATAAGTTGATTTTTTTATCCTCTAATGTTACTAAACTTGTTTGTTACTTCTGACAGTTTTTCTTTCTTTTTTTTTTTTTTGGTGGAGCCTTTAGGATTTATATATATATGATTATGTCATCCAATTTAAATGTGTTTTATTTATTTATTTTTCATGTCTAATTGCTCTGGCTAAGACTTCCAGTATGTTAGGGAAAAGAAGTGGTAAGAGTGGACATTCTCATCTTCTTCCTGATTTTATAGAAACATATTTCAGCTTTTCATCATTGAGAATGACATTAGTTGTGGGCTTGTCACATATTCTCTCAATGTCTGGTAGAATTAACCAGTAAAGCCTCAGGTCCTCGGATTTTTCTTGTTGGGATACTTTTGGTTACTGCTGCAAATTCCTTACTCACTTTTCTTGTTTAGACTTTCTATTTATTCCTGATTAGGACTTGGTAGGCTGCATATTCCTAGGAATTTATTCATTTCTTCTGTGTTGTCCAATTTTTTGTTGTGTAGTTGTTCATAGAAGTGTCCTATCATCCTTTGTGGTAATATGTCCTCTTTCATTTGCATTTTCATTATTTCAGTCTTTCTTCTTAGTCTAGCTAGTTTGGTCAAAATTTTAATTTTTCAGAACACCAAGTTTTAGTTTTGTTAGTCTATTTTTGTTATTTTTCAAGTCTCTATTTTATTTATTTCTGCTGTAACTCACTTTGTGCTTGGTTTGTTCTCTGTTTGCTAGTTCTTGGTGGTATAAATTGAGCCTATTTCAGTTTATTATTTTTTCTTCATGTAGCTGATTGTTTCTATAAACTCCCTTCTTAGTACCACATCTGCTACAACCCCCAAGTTTTAGCATGTTTGGTATGTTGTGTTTCCCCATTTTTATTTGCCTCAAGAATTTAAAAAAAAATCTTTGATTTTTTAATGAAAGAGATTTCTTCTTTAAACAATTGGATTTAAAAAACATATTGTTTAATTTCTAACTATTCCTGAGCTTTTTACGTTTCCAACAGTTGTAGATTTTTAATTTTAAATAACAGTAATCAGAAGAGAAGCTTAATATGATTTCAGTTTTCTTAAATATAATAGAATTTGTTTTGTGGCCTAGCATATAATATATCCTAGATAATGCTCCGTGTGTACTTGAGAAAATATATGTATTCTATTGGTGTTAGATGCATATATCTGTGAGGTTGGTTTGGTCCACAGTGTTGCATAAGTCTACTATTTCCTCATTGATTTTCTTTGGGTGACCTAACTGTTTTTAAAAATAGGGATATTGAAGTCCTTCACTATTATTTTACTTCTACCTCATTCTTCAGTTCTGTTAATATTTTCTGTATGTTGGTGCTCCAATGTTGAGCATTTATATGTTTTTAATTGTTATAACCTCATGATTAATTGGCCCATTAACCATTATATAATCCCCTTCTTTGTCTTTTATTACATTTTTTAAAAATGTAAAGTCTACTTATACTTACATGAATGTAATTACCACTGTTCTCTTTTGGTTGGCATTTACATGGCATAATTTTTTCCACTTTTTCACTTCTAGTTATGTTGTGGCCTTGAAAGTGAAGCAAGCCTCTCATACACAACATACAATTGGGTCTTACTTTTTGTCCATTCAGTCACTTTATGTATTTTAATTCAATAACTCAACTTACTTACATTTAAAATAATTATTGATCGGTAAAGACTATTTTCATTTCTGTTATTTTTCTTTACTTGCTATCTTCTTGATCCTTTATTGTTTTCTTTCTCCCTTGATGCCTTCCATCGTAGTTTTTATAATTTTCCATAGTTATTTAATCTCTTTCTCTTCATTATTAGTGTATCTACTAATGATAAGCTGAATGTATAGGTATCTACTAATGATAAGCATAGTGTATAGATTTTTTGTTTTGTAGTTACCATTAGGCATACTTGAAACATTTTAAACAGTTAATTTTAAGCTTATCATGGGTTAATTCAGATTATATTTAAAAACTTCTTCCAACTTAAGTAATCCACTCAATATTTTATGTTTCAGATGATACAATTTAAATCGTTTAAGATATTGTATCCATTAACAAATTATTGTGGCTACAATTATTTTTAAACACTTTTGTTTTAAATTTATATACTAGAGGTATAAGTGAGGTCAAAGCTGTAATACAGTCTCCCAGGAAAGAAAAGCCCAGGCAGAATCTGATGGCTTCACTGCTGAATGCTACCAAATATGTAAAGAAGAGCTAATACCAGTCTTACTCAAACTGTTCCAAAAGATAAAGGTGGAGAGAATACTTCCAAACTTATTCTATAATGTAAGTATTACCCTGATAATGAAAGCAAAGACACATCAAAAAGAGAAAACTACGGATCAATATCTGTCATGAATATTGATGCAAAAATCCTCACCGAAATACTAGCAGAACTCAACAATACATTAAACATATATTCATCATGACAAAATGGGATTTATTAACAATACACTATTTATTAACAGTACATTAACAATACATTTATGAAGACCAAGTGGGATTCATTATAGGGATGCAAGCATGGTTCAAAATAAGCAAACCAATAGATTATATATCATATCAACAACATAAGGGAATAAAATCATAGGATCATTTCAATAGATGTTTAAAAAGCATTTTATAAAATTCAACATCCCTTCATGATAAAAATTCTGAAAAAAACTGTGTATAGAAAGAACGTAGTTCAACATAATAGCCGTATATGACAGACATATAGCTAGTATTACGGTGAATGAGGAAAAACTGAAAGTTTTTTATCTTAGCTGTGGAACATGACAAGAATGCTCACTTTCACCACTGTTATTCGACATAATACTGGAGCACTCAATAGAGCAGACAAGATAAAGAAAGAAAGGACATCCAATTTGACAAGGAAGACACAAAATTATCCTGATTTGCAGATAATATGATCTTATAGTTGGAGAAAAACTTAAAAACACCACCAAAAACTATAAAAACTGATAAACAAATTCAGTAAAGTTGCCAGATACAAAATCAACATTTAAAAATCAGTAACATTTCTATATTTCAACAGTGAACAATTTGAAAAAAATCAACAAAATAATTCCATTACAATTGGTGCAATTAAAATAAATTACCTAGAAATTAACTAAAGAACTGAAAGATCTCTACAATAAAAACCAAATAATAAAACATTGATGCAATAAATTAAAGAAGACACAAAAATAAATCCAAGTTTAGTGATTGGGAGAATAAATATTGTTACAATGTAAATACTACCCAAAGCAATCTACAAATTCAGTGCAAGCCCTATTCAAATACCAATGACAGTTTTCATAGAAATAGAAAAATAAATCCTAAAATGGATATGGAACTAAAAAAAAAAAAATGAAGACAGGATCCTGGGAGCAAGATGGCTGAATAGGAACAGCTCCAGTCTCCAACTCCCAGCACGAACGACACAGAAGACCGGTGATTTCTGCATTTTCAACTGAGGTACTGGGGTCATCTCACTAGGGAGTGCCAGACAATCGGTGCTGGTCAGCTGCTGAAGCCTGACCAGCGAGAGCTGAAGCAGGGTGAGGCATCGCCTCACCTGGAAGTGCAAGGGGGAAGGGGATCCGTTTTCCTAGCCAGGGGAACTGAGACACACAACACCTGGAAAATGGGGTAACACCCACCCCAATACTGCGCTGTAAGCATACAGGCACACCAGGAGAATATATCCCACACCTGGCCGGGAGGGTCCCACGCCCACGAAGCCTCCCTCACTGCTAACACAGCAGTCTGCCGCGATCTATCGGCAAGGCAGCAGCGAGGCTGGGGGAGGGGCGCCCACCATTGCTGAGGCTTAAGTAGGTAAACAAAGCCGCTGGGAAGCTCGAATTGGGTGGAGCTCACAGCAGCTCAAGGAAGCCTGCCTGTCTCTGTAGTCTCCACCTCTGGGGACAGCGCACAGCTGAAGACCAACAGGGGAAGTAGCGGGAGCCGGTGCAGACGCGAACGACTCTGTCTGACAGCTTTGGGGAGAGCCGTGGATCTCCCAACTCGGAGGTTGAGATCTGAGAACGGACAGACTGCCTGCTCAGGTGTGTCCCTGACCCCTGAGTAGCCTAGCTGGGAGAAATCCCCCACTAGGGGCAGTCTGACACCCCACACCTCACAGGGTGGAGTACACCCCTGAGAGGAAACTTCCAAAGGAAGAATCAGACAGGTACACTCGCTGTTCAGCAATATTCTATCTTCTGCAACCTCTGCTGCTGATACCCAGGCAAACAGGGTCTGGAGTGGACCTCAAGCAATCTCCAACAGACCAACAGACAGTCCTTCTGACTGTCAGAAGGAAAACTATCAAACAGGAAGGACACCTATACCAAAACCCCATCAGTACGTCACCACCATCAAAGACCAGAGACAGATAAAACCACAAAGATGGGGAAGAAGCAGGGCAGAAAAGCTGGAAATTCAAAAAATAAGAGCACATCTCCCCCTGCAAAGGAGCGCAGCCCATCGCCAGCAACGGATCAAAGCTGGTCAGAGAATGACTTGGACGAGAGGAGAGAAGAAGGCTTCAGTCCATCCAACTTATCAGAGCTAAAGGAGGAATTACGTACCCAGCGCAAAGAAACTAAAAATCTTGAAAAAAGAGTGGAAGAATTGACAGCTAGACTAATTAATGCAGAGAAGATCATAAACGAAATGACAGAGATGAAAACCATGACACGAGAAATACGTGACAAATGCACAAGCTTCAGTAACCGACTCGATCAACTGGAAGAAAGAGTATCAGCGATTGAAGATCAAATGAATGAAATGAAGCGAGAAGAGAAACCAAAAGAAAAAAGAAGAAAAAGAAATGAGCAAAGCCTGCAAGAAGTATGGGATTACGTAAAAAGACCAAATCTACGTCTGATTGGGGTGCCTGAAAGTGAGGGGGAAAATGGAACCAAGTTGGAAAACACTCTTCAGGATATCATCCAGGAGAACTTCCCCAACCTAGTAGGGCAGGCCAACATTCAAATTCAGGAAATACATAGAACGCCACAAAGATACTCCTCCAGAAGAGCAACTCCAAGACACATAATTGCCAGATTCACCAAAGTTGAAATGAAGGAAAAAATCTTAAGGGCAGCCAGAGAGAAAGGTCAGGTTACCCACAAAGGGAAGCCCATCAGACTAACAGCAGATCTCTCGGCAGAAACTCTACAAGCCAGAAGAGAGTGGGGGCCAATATTCAACGTTCTTAAAGAAAAGAATTTTAAACCCAGGATTTCATATCCAGCCAAACTAAGTTTCATAAGTGAAGGAGAAATAAAATCCTTTACAGATAAGCAAATGCTTAGAGATTTTGTCACCACCAGGCCTGCCTTACAAGAGACCCTGAAGGAAGCCCTAAACATGGAAAGGAACAACCGGTACCAGCCATTGCAAAAACATGCCAAAATGTAAAGACCATCGAGGCTAGGAAGAAACTGCATCAACTAACGAGCAAAATAACCAGTTAATATCATAATGGCAGGATCAAGTTCACACATAACAATATTAACCTTAAATGTTAATGGACTAAATGCTCCAATTAAAAGACACAGACTGGCAAACTGGATAAAGAGTCAAGACCCATCAGTCTGCTGTATTCAGGAGACCCATCTCACATGCAGAGACATACATAGGCTCAAAATAAAGGGATGGAGGAAGATCTACCAAGCAAATGGAGAACAAAAAAAAAGCAGGGGTTGCAATCCTTGTCTCTGATAAAACAGACTTTAAACCATCGAAGATCAAAAGAGACAAAGAAGGCTATTACATAATGGTAAAGGGATCAATTCAACAGGAAGAGCTAACTCTCCTAAATATATATGCACCCAATACAGGAGCACCCAGATTCATAAAGCAAGTCCTTAGAGACTTACAAAGAGACTTAGACTCCCATACAATAATAATGGGAGACTTCAACACTCCACTGTCAACATTAGACAGATCAACGAGACAGAAAGTTAACAAGGATATCCAGGAATTGAACTCATCTCTGCACCAAGTGGACCTCATAGACATCTATAGAACTCTCCACCCCAAATCAACAGAATATACATTCTTCTCAGCACCACATCGCACTTATTCCAAAATTGACCACATAATTGGAAGTAAAGCACTCCTCAGCAAATGTAAAAGAACAGAAATTATAACAAACTGTCTCTCAGACCACAGTGCAATCAAACTAGAACTCAGGACTAAGAAACTCAATCAAAACCGCTCAGCTACATGGAAACTGAACAACCTGCTCCTGAATGACTACTGGGTACATAACGAAATGAAAGCGGAAATAAAGATGTTCTTTGAAACCAATGAGAACAAAGATACAACATACCAGAATCTCTGGGACACATTTAAAGCAGTGTGTAGAGGGAAATTTATAGCACTAAATGCCCACAAGAGAAAGCAGGAAAGATCTAAAATTGACACTCTAATATCACAATTAAAAGAACTAGAGAGGCAAGAGCAAACACATTCAAAAGCTAGCAGAAGGCAAGAAATAACTAAGATCAGAGCAGAACTGAAGGAGATAGAGACACAAAAAACCCTCCAAAAAATCAATGAATCCAGGAGTTGGTTTTTTGAAAAGATCAACAAAATTGACAGACCACTAGCAAGGCTAATAAAGAAGAAAAGAGAGAGGAATCAAATAGATACAATAAAAAATGATAAAGGGGATATCACCACTGACCCCACAGAAATACAAACTACCATCAGAGAATACTATAAACGCCTCTACGCAAATCAACTAGAAAATCTAGAAGAAATGGATAATTTCCTGGACACTTACACTCTCCCAAGGCTAAACCAGGAAGAAGTTGAATCCCTGAATAGACCAATAGCAGGCTCTGAAATTGAGGCAACAATTAATAGCCTACCCACCGAAAAAAGTCCAGGACCAGATGGATTCACGGCTGAATTTACCAGAGGTACAAGGAGGAGCTGGTACCATTCCTTCTGAAATTATTCCAATCAATAGAAAAAGAGGGAATCCTCCCTAACTCATTTTATGAGGCCAACATCATCCTGATACCAAAGCCTGGCAGAGACACAACAAAAAAAAAGAGAATTTTAGACCAATATCCCTGATGAACATTGATGCAAAAATTCTCAATAAAATACTGGTAACCGGATTCAGCAGCACATCAAAAAGCTTATCCACCATGATCAAGTGGGCTTCATCCCTGGGATGCAAGGCTGGTTCAACATTCGCAAATCAATAAATGTAATCCAGCATATAAACAGAACCAAAGACAAGAACCACATGATTGTCTCAATAGATGCAGAAAAGGCTTTTGACAAAATTCAACAGCCCTTCATGCTAAAAACGCTCAATAAATTCGGTGTTGATGGAACGTACCTCAAAATAATAAGAGCTATTTATGACAAACCCACAGCTAATATCATTCTGAATGGGCAAAAACTGGAAAAATTCCCTTTGAAAACTGGCACAAGACAGGGATGCCCTCTCTCACCACTCCTATTCAACATAGTGTTGGAAGTTCTGGCTAGGGCAATCAGGCAAGAGAAAGAAATCAAGGGTATCCAGTTAGGAAAAGAAGAAGTCAAATTGTCCCTGTTTGCAGATGACATGATTGTATATTTAGAAAACCCCGTCATCTCAGCCCAAAATCTCCTTAAGCTGATAAGCAACTTCAGCAAAGTCTCAGGATACAAAATTAATGTGCAAAAATCACAAGCATTCTTATACACCAGTAACAGACAAGCAGAGAGCCAAATCAGGAATGAACTTCCATTCACAATTGCTTCAAAGAGAATAAAATACCTAGGAATCCAGCTTACAAGGGATGTAAAGGACCTCTTCAAGGAGAACTACAAACCACTGCTCAGTGAAATAAAAGAGGACACAAACAAATGGAAGAACATACCATGCTCATGGATAGGAAGAATCAATATCGTGAAAATGGCCATACTCCCCAAGGTTATTTATAGATTCAATGCCATCCCCATCAAGCTACCAATGAGTTTCTTCACAGAATTGGAAAAAAACTGCTTTAAAGTTCATATGGAACCAAAAAAGAGCCCGCATTGCCAAGACAATCCTACGTCAAAAGGACAAAGCTGGAGGCGTCACGCTACCTGACTTCAAACTATACTACAAGGCTACAGTAACCAAAACAGCATGGTACTGGTACCAAAACAGAGATATAGACCAATGGAACAGAACAGAGTCCTCAGAAATAATACCACACATCTACAGCCATCTGATCTTTGACAAACCTGAGAGAAACAAGAAATGGGGAAAGGATTCCCTATTTAATAAATGGTGCTGGGAAAATTGGCTAGCCATAAGTAGAAAGCTGAAACTGGATCCTTTCCTTACTCCTCATACGAAGATTAATTCAAGATGGATTAGAGACTTAAATGTTAGACCTAATACCATAAAAACCCTAGAAGAAAATCTAGGTAGTACCATTCAGGACATAGGCATGGGCAAGGACTTCATGTCGAAAACACCAAAAGCAACGGCAGCAAAAGCAAAAATTGACAAATGGGATCTCATTAAACTAAAGAGCTTTTGCACAGCAAAAGAAACTACCATCAGAGTGAACAGGCAACCTACAGAATGGGAGAAAATTTTTGCAACCTACTCATCTGACAAAGGGCTAATATCCAGAATCTACAAAGAACTCAAACAAATATACGAGAAAAAAACAAACAACCCCATCAAAAAGTGGGGAAAGGATATGAACAGACATTTCTCAAAAGAAGATATTCATACAGCCAACAGACACATGAAAAAATGCTCATCATCACTCGCCATCAGAGAAATGCAAATCAAAACCACAATGAGATACCATCTCACACCAGTTAGAATGGCAATCATTAAAAAATCAGGAAACAACAGTTGTTGGAGAGGATGTGGAGAAATAGGAACACTTTTACACTGTTGGTGGGATTGCAAACTAGTTCAACCATTATGGAAAACAGTATGGCAATTCCTCAAGGATCTAGAACTAGATGTACCATATGACCCAGCCATCCCACTACTGGGTATATACCCAAAGGATTATAAATTATTCTACTACAAAGACACATGTACATGTATGTTTATTGTGGCACTATTCACAATAGCAAAGACTTGGAATCAACCCAAATGTCCATCTGTGACAGACTGGATTAAGAAAATGTGGCACATATACACCATGGAATACTATGCAGCCATAAAAAAGGATGAGTTTGCGTCCTTTGTAGGGACATGGATGCAGCTGGAAACCATCATTCTTAGCAGACTATCACAAGAAGAGAAAACCAAACACCGCATGTTCTCACTCATAGGTGGGAACTGAACAATGAGATCACTTGGACTCAGGAAGGGGAACATCACGCACTGGGGCCTATCATGGGGAGGGGGGAGGGGGGAGGAGGGAGGGATTGCATTGGGGAGTTATACATGATATAAATGATGAATTGATGGGTGCTGACGAGTTGATGGGTGCAGCACACCTACATGGCATAGGTATGCATATGTAACAAACCTGCACGTTATGCACATGTACCCTAGAACTTAAAGTATAATAAAAAAAAAAAAAAAAAAAAAAGAAGACAGAGAATAGTTAGATCTATCCTGAGCAAAAAGAACGAAACCAGAGGAATCACTTGTCCTAACTTCAAATTATACTACAGAAGTATAACTACCAAAACAGCATGGTTCTGGCATAAAAACAAAAACAAAAACAAAACAAACAAAAAACAAACAAACAAACAAAACAGACACATAGACTGTTTATAAAATACAATATAGAACCCAGACATAAATCCACACATCTGTAGTGAACTCATTTTTGACTAAGAGGCCAAGATAGTACATTGGATAAAGGATAATCTCTTCAATAAATAGTGCTGGGTAAACTGGATATCCATAAGCAGAAGAATGAAACTAGACCATTATCTCTCACCACATGCTAAAGTAAAATCAAAAGGGGTGACAAAATACCTCAAACTATTAAGCTACTGAAAGAAAACCTTGAGGAATTTCTCCAGAACATTGGACTAGACAAAGATTTCTTGAGTAATACCCCACAAGTACAAGCAACCAAAGCAAAAATGGACAAATGGAAACACTGAAAGTGAAAAATAACAAAGGAAATAATAAACATAGTCAAGAGACAACCCACATAATGGAATAAAATATTTAAAAATTATCCATCTGACAAGGGATTAATAACCTGTGTGTATAAGGAGCTCAAATACTCAATAAGTAACATTTAATAATCTGAATAAAATGAGCAAAAGATCTGAAAAATCAATTGTTAGAAGAAAACATACAAATGGAAAACAGGTTTATGAAAAAGTTCTCAAAATCAGTTATTATTAGAGAAACGCAAATCAAAATTACCTTGAGATATTATCTCACCCTAGTTAAATTGACTTTTATACAAGGGATAGGCAATAACAAAATTTGGGAGGATGTGGAGGAAAAGGAACCCCCATAGACTGTTAGTCGGAATGTAAATAAGTACAACCACCATGGAGAACAGTTTGGAGGTTCCTAAAAAATAAAAGTAGAAAATCTCTATTTGAAGAAAAATTTTAAAAAATTAAATTAAAATACTGAAAATAGAGCTAACATACAATCCATTAATCTCATTTTTAACTATGTACTCAAAATAAAGGAAACTAGTATATTGCAGAGATATATGTTCTATGTTTTGCTGCACTATTCACAATAGCCAAGATTTGCAAGCAACCTAAATGTTCATCAGCAGATGAAAGGATAAAGAAAATGTGGTACATATGGACAATGGAGTACTATTCATCCACAAAGCAGAATGAGAGCCCATCATTTGCAACAGCATGAATGGAATTGAGGATCATTATGTTAAGTAAAATAAGCCAGACACAGAATGACAAGATTTGCATATCCTAACTTACTTGTGTGTACTAAAAATTAAAACAATTGAACTCATGAAGATAGATAGAATGATGTTTACCAGAGCCTGGGAATGACAGTGGGAGTGGGGGAAAATGAGGATGGTTTATGGCTACAAAAATATAGCTAAAAAGAATGAGTAAGACCTAGTATTTGCTAGCATAACAGGGTGAGTATACTCAAAAAACAATTTAATTGTACATTTTATTTTGTTTTATTTTATTTTATTTATTATACTTTAAGTTCTAGGGTACATGTGCATAACGTGCAGGTTTGTTACATATGTATACTTATGCCATGTTGGTGTGCTGCACCCATCAACTCGTCAGCACCCATCAATTCATCATTTATATCATGTATAACTCCCCAATGCAATCCCTCCCCCCTCCCCCCTCCCCATGATAGGCCCCAGTGTGTGATGTTCCCCTTCCCGAGTCCAAGTGATCTCATTGTTCAGTTCCCACCTATGAGTGAGAACATGCGGTGTTTGGTTTTCTCTTCTTGTGATAGTTTGCTAAGAATGATGGTTTCCAGCTGCATCCATGTCCCTACCAAGGACGCAAACTCATCCTTTTTTATGGCTGCATAGTATTCCATGGTGTATATGTGCCACATTTTCTTAATCCAGTCTGTCACAGATGGACATTTGGGTTGATTCCAAGTCTTTGCTATTGTGAATAGTGCCGCAATAAACATACGTGTACATGTGTCTTTGTAGTAGAATAATTTATAAACCTTTGGGTATATACCCAGTAGTGGGATGGCTGGGTCATATGGTACATCTAGTTCTAGATCCTTGAGGAATTGCCATACTGTTTTCCATAATGGTTGAACTAGTTTACAATCCCACCAACAGTGTAAAAGCGTTCCTATTTCTCCACATCCTCTCCCACACCTGTTGTTTCCTGACTTCTTAATGATTGCCATTCTAACTGGTGTGAGATGGTATCTCATTGTGGTTTTGATTTGCATTTCTCTGATGGCGAGTGATGATGAGCATTTTTTCATGTGTCTGTTGGCTGTATGAATATCTTCTTTTGAGAAATGTCTGTTCATATCCTTTCCCCACTTTTTGATGGGGTTGTTTGTTTTTTTCTCGTATATTTGTTTGAGTTCTTTGTAGATTCTGGATATTAGCCCATTGTCAGATGAGAAGGTTGCAAAAATTTTCTCCCATTCTGTAGGTTGCCTGTTCACTCTGATGGTAGTTTCTTTTGCTGTGCAAAAGCTCTTTAGTTTAATGAGATCCCATTTGTCAATTTTTGCTTTTGCTGCCGTTGCTTTTGGTGTTTTAGACATGAAGTCCTTGCCCATGCCTATGTCCTGAATGGTACTACCTAGATTTTCTTCTAGGGTTTTTATGGTATTAGGTCTAACATTTAAGTCTCTAATCCATCTTGAATTAATCTTCGTATAAGGGGTAAGGAAAGGATCCAGTTTCAGCTTTCTACTTATGGCTAGCCAGTTGTCCCAGCACCATTTATTAAATAGGGAATCCTTTCCCCATTTCTTGTTTCTCTCAGGTTTGTCAAAGATCAGATGGCTGTAGATGTGTGGTATTATTTCTGAGGACTCTGTTCTGTTCCATTGGTCTATATCTCTGTTTTGGTACCAGTACCATGCTGTTTTGGTTACTGTAGCCTTGTAGTATAGTTTGAAGTCAGGTAGCGTGACGCCTCCAGCTTTGTCCTTTTGACGTAGGATTGTCTTGGCAATGCGGGCTCTTTTTTGGTTCCATATGAACTTTAAAGCAGTTTTTTTCCAATTCTGTGAAGAAACTCATTGGTAGCTTGATGGGGATGGCATTGAATCTATAAATAACCTTGGGGAGTATGGCCATTTTCACGATATTGATTCTTCCTATCCATGAGCATGGTATGTTCTTCCATTTGTTTGTGTCCTCTTTTATTTCACTGAGCAGTGGTTTGTAGTTCTCCTTGAAGAGGTCCTTTACATCCCTTGTAAGCTGGATTCCTAGGTATTTTATTCTCTTTGAAGCAATTGTGAATGGAAGTTCATTCCTGATTTGGCTCTCTGCTTGTCTGTTACTGGTGTATAAGAATGCTTGTGATTTTTGCACATTAATTTTGTATCCTGAGACTTTGCTGAAGTTGCTTATCAGCTTAAGGAGATTTTGGGCTGAGATGACGGGGTTTTCTAAATATACAATCATGTCATCTGCAAACAGGGACAATTTGACTTCTTCTTTTCCTAACTGGATACCCTTGATTTCTTTCTCTTGCCTGATTGCCCTAGCCAGAACTTCCAACACTATGTTGAATAGGAGTGGTGAGAGAGGGCATCCCTGTCTTGTGCCAGTTTTCAAAGGGAATTTTTCCAGTTTTTGCCCATTCAGAATGATATTAGCTGTGGGTTTGTCATAAATAGCTCTTATTATTTTGAGGTACGTTCCATCAACACCGAATTTATTGAGCGTTTTTAGCATGAAGGGCTGTTGAATTTTGTCAAAAGCCTTTTCTGCATCTATTGAGACAATCATGTGGTTCTTGTCTTTGGTTCTGTTTATATGCTGGATTACATTTATTGATTTGCGAATGTTGAACCAGCCTTGCATCCCAGGGATGAAGCCCACTTGATCATGGTGGATAAGCTTTTTGATGTGCTGCTGAATCCGGTTTGCCAGTATTTTATTGAGAATTTTTGCATCAATGTTCATCAGGGATATTGGTCTAAAATTCTCTTTTTTTGTTGTGTCTCTGCCAGGCTTTGGTATCAGGATGATGTTGGCCTCATAAAATGAGTTAGGGAGGATTCCCTCTTTTTCTATTGATTGGAATAATTTCAGAAGGAATGGTACCAGCTCCTCCTTGTACCTCTGGTAAATTCAGCCGTGAATCCATCTGGTCCTGGACTTTTTTTGGTGGGTAGGCTATTAATTGTTGCCTCAATTTCAGAGCCTGCTATTGGTCTATTCAGGGATTCAACTTCTTCCTGGTTTAGCCTTGGGAGAGTGTAAGTGTCCAGGAAATTATCCATTTCTTCTAGATTTTCTAGTTGATTTGCGTAGAGGCGTTTATAGTATTCTCTGATGGTAGTTTGTATTTCTGTGGGGTCAGTGGTGATATCCCCTTTATCATTTTTTATTGCATCTATTTGATTCCTCTCTCTTTTCTTCTTTATTAGCCTTGCTAGCGGTCTGTCAATTTTGTTGATCTTTTCAAAAAACCAACTCCTGGATTCATTGATTTTTTGGAGGGTTTTTTGTGTCTCTATCTCCTTCAGTTCTGCTCTGATCTTAGTTATTTCTTGCCTTCTGCTAGCTTTTGAATGTGTTTGCTCTTGCCTCTCTAGTTCTTTTAATTGTGATGTTAGAGTGTCAATTTTAGATCTTTCCTGCTTTCTCTTGTGGGCATTTAGTGCTATAAATTTCCCTCTACACACTGCTTTAAATGTGTCCCAGAGATTCTGGTATGTTGTATCTTTGTTCTCATTGGTTTCAAAGAACATCTTTATTTCCGCTTTCATTTCGTTATGTACCCAGTAGTCATTCAGGAGCAGGTTGTTCAGTTTCCATGTAGCTGAGCGGTTTTGATTGAGTTTCTTAGTCCTGAGTTCTAGTTTGATTGCACTGTGGTCTGAGAGACAGTTTGTTATAATTTCTGTTCTTTTACATTTGCTGAGGAGTGCTTTACTTCCAATTATGTGGTCAATTTTGGAATAAGTGCGATGTGGTGCTGAGAAGAATGTATATTCTGTTGATTTGGGGTGGAGAGTTCTATAGATGTCTATGAGGTCCGCTTGGTGCAGAGATGAGTTCAATTCCTGGATATCCTTGTTAACTTTCTGTCTCGTTGATCTGTCTAATGTTGACAGCGGAGTGTTGAAGTCTCCCATTATTATTGTATGGGAGTCTAAGTCTCTTTGTAAGTCTCTAAGGACTTGCTTTATGAATCTGGGTGCTCCTGTATTGGGTGCATATATATTTAGGAGAGTTAGCTCTTCCTGTTGAATTGATCCCTTTACCATTATGTAATGGCCTTCTTTGTCTCTTTTGATCTTCGATGGTTTAAAGTCTGTTTTATCAGAGACAAGGATTGCAACCCCTGCTTTTTTTTTGTTCTCCATTTGCTTGGTAGATCTTCCTCCATCCCTTTATTTTGAGCCTATGTATGTCTCTGCATGTGAGATGGGTCTCCTGAATACAGCAGACTGATGGGTCTTGACTCTTTATCCAGTTTGTCAGTCTGTGTCTTTTAATTGGAGCATTTAGTCCATTAACATTTAAGGTTAATATTGTTATGTGTGAACTTGATCCTGCCATTATGATATTAACTGGTTATTTTGCTCGTTAGTTGATGCAGTTTCTTCCTAGCCTCGATGGTCTTTACATTTTGGCATGTTTTTGCAATGGCTGGTACCGGTTGTTCCTTTCCATGTTTAGGGCTTCCTTCAGGGTCTCTTGTAAGGCAGGCCTGGTGGTGACAAAATCTCTAAGCATTTGCTTATCTGTAAAGGATTTTATTTCTCCTTCACTTATGAAACTTAGTTTGGCTGGATATGAAATCCTGGGTTTAAAATTCTTTTCTTTAAGAACGTTGAATATTGGCCCCCACTCTCTTCTGGCTTGTAGAGTTTCTGCCGAGAGATCTGCTGTTAGTCTGATGGGCTTCCCTTTGTGGGTAACCTGACCTTTCTCTCTGGCTGCCCTTAAGATTTTTTCCTTCATTTCAACTTTGGTGAATCTGGCAATTATGTGTCTTGGAGTTGCTCTTCTGGAGGAGTATCTTTGTGGCGTTCTATGTATTTCCTGAATTTGAATGTTGGCCTGCCCTACTAGGTTGGGGAAGTTCTCCTGGATGATATCCTGAAGAGTGTTTTCCAACTTGGTTCCATTTTCCCCCTCACTTTCAGGCACCCCAATCAGACGTAGATTTGGTCTTTTTACGTAATCCCATACTTCTTGCAGGCTTTGCTCATTTCTTTTTCTTCTTTTTTCTTTTGGTTTCTCTTCTCGCTTCATTTCATTCATTTGATCTTCAATCGCTGATACTCTTTCTTCCAGTTGATCGAGTCGGTTACTGAAGCTTGTGCATTTGTCACGTATTTCTCGTGTCATGGTTCTCATCTCTGTCATTTCGTTTATGATCTTCTCTGCATTAATTAGTCTAGCTGTCAATTCTTCCACTCTTTTTTCAAGATTTTTAGTTTCTTTGCGCTGGGTACGTAATTCCTCCTTTAGCTCTGATAAGTTGGATGGACTGAAGCCTTCTTCTCTCCTCTCGTCCAAGTCATTCTCTGACCAGCTTTGATCCGTTGCTGGCGATGGGCTGCGCTCCTTTGCAGGGGGAGATGCGCTCTTATTTTTTGAATTTCCAGCTTTTCTGCCCTGCTTCTTCCCCATCTTTGTGGTTTTATATGTCTCTGGTCTTTGATGGTGGTGACGTACTGATGGGGTTTTGGTATAGGTGTCCTTCCTGTTTGATAGTTTTCCTTCTGACAGTCAGAAGGACTGTCTGTTGGTCTGTTGGAGATTGCTTGAGGTCCACTCCAGACCCTGTTTGCCTGGGTATCAGCAGCAGAGGTTGCCAAAGAAGAATATTGCTGAACAGCGAGTGTACCTGTCTGATTCTTCCTTTGGAAGTTTCCTCTCAGGGGTGTACTCCACCCTGTGAGGTGTGGGGTGTCAGACTGCCCTTCGTGGGGGATTTCTCCCAGCCAGGCTACTCAGGGGTCAGGGACACACCTGAGCAGGCAGTCTGTCCGTTCTCAGATCTCAACCTCCGAGTTGGGAGATCCACGGCTCTCCCCAAAGCTGTCAGACAGAGTCGTTCGTGTCTGCACCGCCCCTGCTGTTTCCCCTGTTGGTCTTCAGCTGTGCGCTGTCCCCAGAGGTGGAGTCTACAGAGACAGGCAGGCTTCCTTGAGCTGCTGTGAGCTCCACCCAATTCGAGCTTCCCAGCGGCTTTGTTTACCTACTTAAGCCTCAGCAATGGCGGGCGCCCCTCCCCCAGCCTCGCTGCTGCCTTGCCGATAGATCGCGGCAGACTGCTGTGTTAGCAGTGAGGGAGGCTCCGTGGGCATGGGACCCTCCCGGCCAGGTTTGGGATATATTCTCCTGGTGTGCCTCTTTGCTTAAAGCGCCTTTTTGGGGTGGGAGTTACCCGATTTTCCAGGTGTTGCGTGTCAGTTCCCCTGGCTAGGAAAACCGATTCCCTTCCCCCTTGCACTTCCAGGTGAGGCGATGCCTCGCCCTGCTTCAGCTCTCGCTGGTCAGTCTTCAGCAGCTGACCAGCACCGATTGTCTGGCACTCCCTAGTGAGATGACCCCAGTACCTCAGTTGAAAATGCAGAAATCACCGGTCTTCTGTGTCGTTCACGCTGGGAGTTGGAGACTGGAGCTGTTCCTATTCGGCCATCTTGCTCCGCCTGTACATTTTAAAATAACTAAAACATTATAATAGGATTGTTGTTAACACAAAGGATAAATTCCTGAGGGGATGGATATTTTATTCTCCATGATGTGCTTATTTCGCATTGTATGTCTGTATCAAAACGTCTCATGTATTCCATCAATATATTCGTCTATGTATCCACAAAAATTAAAAATAAAAAACATGTATATACTGTTTTGTAATGTATTTGATCATCATATAGGAAATATGGTATTTATTTATATTACTCATATTCAAAGCTCTAATTCTCCCATCTCATTTCCCACTGTTCTTTAGCACATATTATTTATTTCACAAAGACAGTAGTCTAATTTTGCCTTAATATATCATGCTTATCCTCAGCTCACAATACTTATTTCTGTTCTCACTCATTCTGAAATGTTTTCATCCTTTTACCTTTTATATCAACTGATATACATAGCCATCAGCTTCCAATAGAAGGTTTCTGGCTACTGATTTTTTTGTAGACTCAATTGGCTGACATTAGTTTCTTATTTCCTCACCTCTATAGTAATTCTTTGAGTTAAGACATACCTACATAAAATAATGAATATGTCTCTCTAAATTGATTTTAAGCACAGTAAACTCTGCATCTAATTTAGAAAATGAATATTCCTCAGTGATTCGAAAGCAGTAGATTACACACATGAGGGGACTGAACAAAGACTATGGAGTGAGTGGATATGACATTAAAACTTTAGAAGGGTACACAAAAATATCATTTTTTTTTTGTCATTATGAATATAGGGATGACTTAGGTTTTGTACAATTCTAAATGCCCCATTACCGTTGGGTCTAGTACTTTCTAATTCCCATGCATATGACATTTGATATTTTGACTTCTAAATCGATACAACACTTCACTACACATGGCATCATTAGATTTCTTTTATTTTAAATAAGAATAATATTTTATTTTTGAATTTTAAAAGGTGATTGTTCCCTTAACTTACTAAACCACATCCTGTTCAAGTAATTTTATTTTCAGCTCCTTCTCCTGGAAATTGAATTAATTGAAGCACTGTTCTTTTTAATGTATGATAGGCTTGAAGGAATGGCTTCAACTTTATTGCAGCTGGGGAAAAATCTATAAATGAATCAGTGACAGCTTCCTCAGCCAAATATAGCTGTACGTCTTAAAATTTTAGTGCAGATTAAAATTTTGTCACTTTAGTGCATCACTCAATTTAGCATGTAGAATAATGTTCTCTGGTGAATGATGCAGTATAATGATATAATAACTGGAAATATGTAATGACAAATGCCTAGGACAGAATCTACCCTTGTCTGAATTACTTTTATTCCTTATTAAAATGTAAAAGCACTTATAAGCAGAGGCTTCTGAATATTGTTCTGTGCCAACTATAAAATAGCCTCATCTGTAATCAGTGGATGATGATGCTCGTGATAAAAAGCTAAAGGTATGTTTAATAACAGGTGTTTAATAATGCAAATAACTCAATTTACTATTTTGGATTAAAGGCAGACTGATATTTCAGTTACATAAATGAATCTAGAAAATAAGCTTCAATTATGAAATTAAATCTATTGTACCTTAAATCACTGGCATACCCCCAAATTCTTTTCAATTTTAAATCTTTTAAGTGTGATTTTTCATATACTACAACTACATTTTATGCATCTCTTTTCCTAAATTGAAGGTTCTAATTGCAGGCAAACACTGAAAAATTTATATATATCTGTTAAATTCCTCCTGTGATATCAAACACTGTATATTTCTTTGTTTGTCATCTAATATATGCTCTGAGCTCTTCCTGGTGTACACACAAACTTAGTTACTGAATGACAGAAAACTCATTGTCTGAGTGTATTGTCATTATCAAAGAAATATTTAATATATATATATTTTTTTACAAAAGCACAAAATAAATGTTTTTGCCAGCCAACAGAAATAAAGTTTTGGAAGAAGTCTGTATGTGCAGAAGCAACATTCTTTTTCACCATTTACTTTTACAAAGCTCTTTATCCCTTCAAGCTCAAACAATTTTTCCATAGGAAATTATATTGTAATTCTCTGCTGCACTGCTCATCAATTTTTCTCTCACCCTTTCACATTCCTCATTTTACTGTTCATAGAATTTCAATCTTTTGACTTGCACTAGTACTCTAGTACTTGAATCAATATGATGTTCAATATCAAACCTGAAGGTGAGTGTTTCTGTAACATCAAAATGAGACACGTAAATGACTACTGGGTCCCCATATATCTTTGGGTACCCAAAAGTCTGCTTTACAACTTTTGTTGTAGAGAACAAAGTGTCATTTCCTACTGAAAAGTGATCTCTACCATTTGACATTAAGTTTCGTTACTCTAATATATTTTACCTGTGTGACAAGGGCAAAGGCCCCCAGAGAGAGAATAATTAAAGTACAGTATGACACTGATTATTTCTTTTTGTTTGCGAAGTCATGCTATATGATAGTCATTTATGCTGATTACCTATTAATATAATGCAAGACATATGCAATCTAAATGCCTGAGTAACAGAGGACCTCGTATTGTGACTCATTCAACGGTAAATGAATGCAAACAGATTATCAGAATGGTGCTATATTTCTACCGGTTTTGAATAGAAACCAAATAATAGTAACATTAGATTTAAAGAAACAGCTAAAATTTAACTAAGGTTATTGCAAATGCAAGTGCAATTTAGGTGGGAAAACAGACATGTAAATTTCTGCATAAAAGAACATAAAGACTGGAGTGGTGGCTCACACCTGTAATCCCAACACTTCAGGAGTCTGTGGCAGGAAGCTTCCTTGAGCCTAAGAGTTTGAGTCCAGCCTGGACAACATAGTGAGATGCTATTTATATAAAAAAAAAAATAAAAAAATTAGTTGGACTTGGTGGTGCACACCTGTAGTCCCAGCTAATTAGGAGGCTGGGGGTGGCGGAATTGCTCTAGTTCCAGAGGTCAAGGATCCAGTGAGCTGTTACAGAACAACTGCACTCCTGCCTAAGTGAGAAACTGAGACCCTGTCTAAAAATAAGAGAATTATAAAGCTTCTAATATTTAAATTGAGGAAATATTTAGTCTTTAAAAGTGGTATGGAAAGATGTGTAAGAAATTATCACTGTTTTCCATTGCCTCTGAGTCTGAGCTTTTATGAGAAATAGATATTGGACAGAAAAGTTGCGTGTGTGTGTGTGATGAGACACACTTTTATTCATTATTTTCTATTTCAAAAATAACACCTTGTTGATTATAATATTTGGAGATCTTGTCTTGGAGAAGGGAAGAATACTGGAAAATATAGAATATTCTGTCTTTTTATAAATCTAAGTGAAAGAGTTTTTAAAAGATATTATAATTCAGAGGAATTCATAGAAAAAATCTTGTAAATGAGATCAAATGACAAGAAAATGGTTGGTGATGAAGAGATATTAGAAAACTCGAAAAGCTTGTGACACCCAAAGCTGCAGCTGGTAACTCTCTAGAACATTACTATAAACTCTCATTAACCCAGCTTGATGACAATTGTTTACGCTTTCTACAGCTGTTTGGATTGCCAGAGCAGCTGTTACCTGCAAGAGATAATTTGGAGATTAGTCTCCTGTAGACTATCCAAAGGCTGTCTTAAAGAGTGAGATATAGAGGAATGAATAATATAAGAGAAATAAAACAGATACGGTTAGGTCAGAGGTGTCCGCTAAAGAAACACTGGCATTTCATGAAGGTTAGAATTTTGATCTGACAAACTTGCCTCCCTCCAGCTACTAAAGTGATTTCTGCAATTAATTTCTCACTTCATTTAAGGGCATAATTTTGGCAAATTTATAATTAACTGATTTTGTAGTCTTAAGCAGGTAAGTTGTCTCAATTATTTAATATTTGTCTTCATAACTCTTAAAAATTAACATTAATTTTTGCTTTCACTTTTTGTTAAAGAAATTACAGAAACTTTACAAAATTATTTTTATCTGTGACTTTGGAAGTATTTGTCCTTTCTCTAGTTAATTTTTAAACCTTTACAATTGAGTACATGTTCAAAATCTGCTGAAAATTTACTGATAATATTCCACCTGTCACAGAATTCTGTTTTAAAGAGGCTGCAATGACTAATTGTAAATTACAACAGTATTTCTTTTTCTTATTTAAAATCTGCTAGATATAAAATGTTTTGAATGGTACTAATGAAGTTCAAAACTCTGTTTCAAACCTAGAAAATGTTGTTATTTTATATGCCTTCTAGTTATATGTGAATCATATCTCTTTAAACTTTTGCCTTCCATTTTATTATTTTTATTATAAATTGTAATACAGTGTGTTAATTCATGCAAGAATATTACTTCTGATTAGTCTTGTAAGTTAAGCAGGTAAGGGTATTTTATGGAAGTTTTTTAAATAGGTGTGTTCCCTTCTTTATGGCTTCTTAAATTCCGTACATAAAGCATGGTATGTCATGACAATGAAAAGGTACTTTTCTACCATATAGAGATAGCAATTTTTAAAGTTTGAAATGAAATTTGCCAGCAAGTTATTGTTTTCTGTTTATTAAGATATAGTGTAGGGTTAACTACATTTATCTTAACAATCACACAAAGTAATTTTATTTTGGTCATTTTTGCACTGAAGCATCTAAAATATTTGTACTTTTACAGCTTGCAGCTATGTTTTTCTCATAGTGTATGGCCATATATTTTAAGCTAAACATCCAAGAATGATGACATAACATATTCCTTTGAATATATGTTCTTGTTATAGGGTATCTGTGTATTGAAAAAGTACATATATAAATAAATATAGGGGATTTATATTGAAAAAATAGACATAATTGGTTTCAAGAAAGACCTAGTTTGCAATATAGTTATGAAAATCTATTGTTTTAAAAAACAACATTGATGACTTCAATTCTATAAAAAAATCACTTTTAGACATAGTTAAGCAGTGGTCATCAGTGTTTGAATTTGATTAAAGCTTAAATTGGAATTTATATTATACTTTATTGTAAACTATATAAAGCCTGTTATTTGACAAAAATAAAGCATTAATAATTTATTTAGCATTTCTAAAATAACTAGCTTTGTCTACGGAATGGACTCCAGAGAGGAATACAGAATAGACATAGCCTATGAGATTTATGTTGTCTGTATATTTGACTTGAGATTTTAGATGTTTTTACTTTATTATAGTTTTTTGCTGATTTGCTTGTCTTTCAGAGAAAATAATCTTTTTCACTGAATTCTAAGTTTAAATGAAAAGTTTTAAAAAGCAAGTAACTCTAATCTTTCCTCTTCATTTACAATCTGTCAAGTTTACTACATTTTGTTTGTTCTACCAAAAGCTTTAGAGGTAATAATGTATTTAATTTTCATAACAATGCTAAATTTTGTTATTAATTTTTGGTTATTTGAAATTACATTTTTGCGATGAATTTGCATATGTTTAAAGGCAAATATAAAATGTACAACTTAATGAATTTAGATAAATAAAATTAATCTTCTTAGGATACACAACATACACACACACGCACACACACACACACACACACACACTCACATTTTTGTCTCTCTCGGAAATGTTTTTTAAGTTTCTTCATAGTAAAGTCCTCTACCAGAAACAACCACAACTCTGATTCAGTTTTTATCATAGACTATTTTTTTTTCCATTTTAGATCTGAATAAAGATACAATCATATCTTGTCATGAGCATAATGTTTATGAGATTCATTCATGTGGTTGTGTATCAGTATTTTTTTAAGTACTCAGTAGTATTCTATTGCCTGGATATAATAAATATTGTTTATGCATTTGCCCTATTGATGGATATTTGGGTTATTTCCAGGTATTAATGTATGAATATTTCTATACAAGTCATTTTGTCTAAAATAGGTATTTTTTTTTCTTGGATATCCAGAAGTAGACTTGCTGACTCAAAGAGTAGGTGCAAGCTTAACTTTAAAATAAACTGCCAAAAGATTCTCTAAATTGGTTATACGGTTTAACCTTTCAATCAGCAATGTGTAAGAATTATGGTTATTCTACATCCTTAATATTTTTATTTATAATCATTTTAATTTTAGTCATTCTACTAGTAGTGTATACTATCATATTATAGTTTTATATTTGCATTTCCCTGATGACTAACAGTGATAAAAAGGACTTTTTAATTGATTGTTGGACTATTTGTATTTTCCTTTGTAAAAGGTCAAGCTTTTTGTACATCTATTTCCTTTTTAAAATTTATGTGCAGGACTTCTTTATATATTCCTCATACTAGTTATCAGATATATATTTTTATCAATTTTCTCAGTAATCCCCTTCAATGAAGATTTAATTTCAATAAGATTAATTCATATATTTCTTATGATTATTGCTTTATGTGTCCTATCTTATAAATTCTTACTGACTATTTGTGTCCCCTCAAAACTCATACATTTAGGCCGGGCTTCTTGGCTTATGCCTGTAATCCTAGCACTTGGGGAGGCTGAGGCAGGCAGATCACTTGAAGTTAGGAGTTCGAGACCAGCCTGGCCAACATGGCAAACCCTGACTCTACTAAAAATAATTTAAAAAGTAGCCCAGTGTGGTGGCATGCACCTGTAATCCCAGCTACTAGGAAGGCTGAGGCAGGAGAATTGCAGAAACCCGGGAGGCAGAGGTTACAGTTAGCCAAGATCTTACCACTGCACTCCAGCCTGGGTGACAGAGCAAGATTCCATCTAAAAACAAAACAAAACCACAACAATAACAACCAAAAAAAAACAAAAACAAACAAAAAAAAAGCCTCAAACCCCAATGTGACTGAATTAGGAAGCAGTTTCTCTGGGAGGTAATTAAATCATGAAGATGGAACCCTCATGAATAGAATTACTGGCATAATGAAAGGATCCTCAGAGAGCTCTCTCATTGTCTTTCTACCATGTGAAGAAACAAGGAGAAGATGGCAGTCTGCACCTTGGAAGAGGGTCCTCATCCAAACCCTGCCATGCTGGCGCCCTTACCTAGGGTTTCCCGTCTCCAGATTTGTAAGAAATAAATTTCTGTTGTTTATAAGTTACCCAGTCTACGGTGTCTTGTTATGGCAGTGTGAGCTTACTGAGACACCTACTTGGTCATGAGGACATTTATATTTTGAGAGGTTTTGTCATAGTTTAACCATTAGGGTTAGATGCATACTCCATCCATTTGAATCTATTTCTGAAAGCAATAAGGCTCTTTTTACCTATAATAACGTACACTCGTTTTCAGTCCCATTTGTGGAAACGTCTTTCCATTTTCTAAGGAACTGTTTTAACACTGTCTTTATAAATGACACGTAGGCATGTCTCTAATTCTATTTTTAAAATTCTATTCTATTGTTCTGTTTTTCTATCTTTATGACAATACCACGGTCTTCATTACAGTAGTTTTTTTTTTAAATAAGTTTTAAATTCATGTAGTATAAATTGTCTAATCTTTTTCTTTTCAAAAATAGTTTTGGCTATAATAGGGCTTTTTTTCTAATCCTTATAAATTTTAGAATCCATTTGTCAGTGTCTATTTTTAGAATCTCCTGAAATTATTATTGAAATTTTACTGAATCTGTGCATCAATTTAGAGAGAGCAACATTTTAACAATTTAATATATATATATATATATATATATTAGCTGTATGCATTGAGTTTATAATCCATAATTTAAAGGCTACAGCCACAACAAACTAAATTAATAATATAATATTAGCAAAAATACAGAAGGTGGAGGAAAGGGAAGTAGGTAGATATGTAACTATACTAATATCATTTTCTATAGGTGAGTCAATCAATGTAGTTTTAAATTAAAACAATGTTAAAAATGACTCCAACTTCTTAATGTTTTCCATAATCTTTTTTTTTTTTTTTTTTTTTTTTTTTTTTTTTTTTTTTTTTTGAGATGGAGTCTCATTCTGTCGCCCAGGCTGGAGTGCAGTGGCCTGATCTCAGCTCACTGCAACCTCTGTTTCCCAGGTTCAAGTGATTCTCCTGCCTCAGCCTCCCAAGTAGCTGGGATTATAGGAACATGCAACCACACTCGGCTAATTTTTTGCATTTTTAGTAGAGAAGGGGTTTCACCATGTTGACCAGGCTGGTCTCAAACTCCTGACCTCAGGCCATCTGCCCACCTCGGCCTCCCAAAGTGCTGGGATTACAGGCATGAGCCACCAAGCCCGGCCTTCCGTAATCATTTATGAATAGCTTTAGAGATTTACTTTCAATGTAATATTTGTTGTAGATTTAAAATATTTACCTTGAATTCAGCATATTATTTAGTTTCACTTTACTTTTACTTGTTTTACTTTGAAGCAAATATATTTTCATTAAAAATATTATATATAATATACGCTTTACGTTTTTTATTTTATTTTTTTAATTTTGTAATTATTATTATACTTTAAGTTCTAGGGTACATGTGCATAACATGCAGATTTGTTACATATGTATACTTGTGCCATGTTGGTGTGCTGCACCCATCAACTCGTCAGCACCCATCAACTTGTCATTTACATCAGGTATAACTCCCAATGCAATCCCTCCCCCCTCCCCTCTCCATGCTAGGCCCCGGTGTGTGATGTTCCCCTTCCCAAGTGATCTCATTGTTCAGTTCCCACCTATGAGTGAGAACATGCGGTGTTTGGTTTTCTGTTCTTGTGATACTTTGCTGAGAATGATGGTTTCCAGCTGCATCCATGTCCCTACAAAGGACACAAACTCATCCATTTTTATGGCTGCATAGTATTCCATGGTATATGTGTGCCACATTTTCTTAATCCAGTCTGTCACTGATGGACATTTGGGTTGATTCCAAGTCTTTGCTATTGTGAATAGTGCCGCAATGAACATACGTGTGCATGTGACTTTATAGCAGCATGATTTATAATCCTTTGGGTATATACCCAGTAATGGGATGGCTGGGTCATATGGTACCTCTAGTTCTAGATCCTTGAGGAATCGCCATACTGTTTTCCATAATGGTTGAACTAGTTTACAATGCCACCAACAGTGTAAAAGTGTTCCTATTTCTCCACATCCTCTCCAGCACCTGTTGTTTCCTGACTTTTTAATGATTGCCATTCTAACTGGTGTGAGATGGTATCTCATTGTGGTTTTGATTTGCATTTCTCTGATGGCCAGTGATGATGAGCATTTTTTCATGTGTCTGTTGGCTGTATGCATGTCTTCTTTTGAGAAATGTCTGTTCATATCCTTTGCCCACTTTTTGATGGGGTTGTTTGTTTTTTTCTTGTAAATTTGTTTGAGTTATTTGTAGGTTCTGGATATTAGCCCTTTGTCAGATAAGTAGATTGCAAAAATTTTCTCCCATTCTGTAGGTAACAATTTAATATTTAACAATTTAATATTTAACAATTTAATATCCACCGGGCGCGATAGCTCACACTATCCCAACACTTTGGGAGGCCGAGGAGGGCGGATCACGAGGTCGGGAGATCGAGACCATACTGGCTAACACAGTGAAACCCCTTCTCTATTAAAAAAATGCAAAAAATTTGCCGGGCCTGGTGGCGGGCCAGCTACTCTGGAGGCTGAGGCAGGAGAATGGCATGAACCCGGGAGGCGGAGCTTGCAGTGTGCAGAGATGCGCCACTGCACTCCAGCCTGGATGACAGAGCGAGACTCTGTCTCAAAAAAAAAAAAAAAAAAAGTTCTATTTGTTTATATTGATCTTGCAACCATAATCTTGTTTAAAAATCACATTAAATCTAACACTTTTTAAAAATCCTTTACATTTATATATATAAACAATCATGTCATTTGAAAATAGAGACAGTTTCACTTCTTCCTTTCTTGCCTTTCCATATATATTTACATTTTTTTTGAATTACTCTTTAGGTTAATACTCCAGTAAAATATCAAAGATACGTGGCGAAAGTATATATGCATGCCTTCCATCTAATAGTAAAGAGAAAGTGCTTAGGATATAGCCATTAAATACCATGTTAGTAAAAATTTTCCATAGATTTTCCTCACCAGATTGAGGAAGTTTTCTACTTCTAGTTTACTGAGATTTATTATCAAGAATATATATTGATATATTCATAGATGTTTGCAAATATCACCACAATTTTAAAATATTTTCATAACCTCAGATGAAACCTTGTATCTTTTATCAACACTGCTTCCAATGTCATAATTCTTGTGCCCACATTCAACCTTAAACAACCCCTAATCTACTGTTTCTATATATTTTCATATTCAGGACTTTGATATCAATGGAATTACATAATAAGTGGGATTTTTGGTAACTGTACCAACTTTGTTAATCTATTCATTTTCTAGTAGTCATTCCTGTTGTTTCTAACATATGGCTAGTATGAGTAACATTGCTACAAACATTCATATACAACTTTCTATGTGAACATATATTTACATTGCAGTTGGGTGCATATGTAGAGAGTAAAAATACTGAGTCATACAGTATCTCTAAGTTTATTCATTTAGGAAACTGACACCCTCTTTCCCTAGATAACTCATGCCCATAGGTGCATGAGTTAGTAGTTCTTGCACCTTTCTTGGTAGATAAGAAGCTACAGGCTTCTATTATTAGATCCACAATCTAATGTTTTAGTTAAACTATAGCTACAGCATGCAAACCCCGTAATAATTTTAGGGTTTAAGGATAATAGGAAGATAGGTGCAAGATGTATAAGTATTAATGTATTTTCTCGTGTAAAAGAAGGTTTAATACTGTTAATGTAATATGCAAGTGTTCCTTGTTGTGTTGTGATTAGCATATATAGGGAATAAAGGGCTTCTGAGTCAGAAGAGATTAATGAGAAGTTAGATGAGTTATCATTGAATTGGTTAAAAAATAGTAGAATAATGAGGCTGACGAGTAGGCTATGGTTAGTCATGTGGAATCAAATTATAGAATTTTTAGAGAATCCTATCATTTGTAATAGTATAATTGTTGGAATAATAATTTTAGCATTGAAGTAAATTTAGATTTTGTACGTAATCTAGGCCATATGTGTTGGAGATTAAAACTGGTAAGGCAAGGCCCACTGCGGCTTTGCAGGCAGCCAATACTAGGAGGATGATGGATATTATGGATACTAGAGCAAAATGTAAGTTTAAAGTTATAAGAGTATTTTATGATAAATATTGATACTATTATAGCTGCTAGGCATAATAGGGATGATATTAGGTGGGATCAGTAGGCTCATATTCCCAGCAGTGACATGGTGTATGCTAATATAATATTGATGTAAATATAGGATATTTGGTAAATATGGTCTATCAAAATCTAATGAGTTGAAATCATTTATTTTGACTTAAACTATTTACCAATTCAACTCAGTCTAATCTTTTTTGGGCTCATTCATAAGTCCAGCCTAGGATTAAAATGGTAACTAGTATAAGGACTATGCTGATTATTAGTGTCAAGTTATTTGTTTGAAGGGCTCATGGCAGGGTAGTAGTAGAGTGATTTCCAAGTCGAAGAGGAGAACTGTGATGGCTACTAGAAATAATTTTATAAAAAAGGGGATGTGGACGGAGGTTATTGGGTCAAATCCACATTCGTAGGGGCTGGATTTTTCTATAAAAATATTAAGCTGTGGGACCCAAAATGTAATTATTAATAGTAATACAGCCAGTAAAGTATTGGATGCTAGGGCTAGTGTCTTTCAGATGTTATCAAAACTAATTGATTGGAAGTCAATGGTACTGTTTATACTAAAAAGTAGGATCTTCATGAGTAGGTATAGACGTATAAGAATAATCATGCTACATCAATGAAGTGTCAATATCAGGTGGTGTCTTCAAAGCCAAAGTGGTGGTTGGATGTAAAGTGGAATTTTAGTTAGCGGAGGATGCATATAGTGAGAAGTGTTGATCTGATAATAACGTGAAGTCCATGAAAGCCTGTGACTATGAAGAATGTTGAGCTGTAGATTCCATCAGAGATAGTAAAGGGGACCTGAAAACATTCTGAGATTTGTAGGAGGGTGAAGTAAATACCCAAAGTAATTGTGATGGATAGTGCTTGAATTATCTGCTTTTGACTACCTTCTATCAGGCTGTGGTGAACCCAAATAATTGAAGTTTTCACTGAAGTTTACACCTGAGGCAAGTAATACAGATGTATTGAGGAGGGATACTTCTAAAGGGTTAAGGGAGATAATGCCTGTTAGGGGTCAATGTCCCCCTAATTCTGGAGTTGGTAGTAGAATGCACAGAAGAAACCGGAAAAGAATAATATTCCTGAGATAATAAACGGAATTATTCCATATCAGAGGCCTTTTTGGACAATTGTTGTATGGTGGCCTTGAAATGCAGTTTCTCGGATAGTATCCCATCATTATTGGTATATAGTCAGTGTGTTGGCTAGTAGGCCTAGGGTGAAAAGAGTAATAGAGTTAAAGTTAAATCACATGGCCAGGCCAGATGTTATTAGGAGGGCTGAGAGAGCTCCTGTTAGTGGTCAGGGGCTGATTTTGACTATATGGTAGGCATGTGTTTGGTGGGTCATTTTGTATTATACAGATAAAGGCTTACTAGTAGTATGAAGACATAAGCCTCATTAAAGGCTATGGCGAATTCGAGAATGGTCAGTAGGAAAAGAATAATGAGAGCAACTGAAGGAGGAAGAAACCGACACCCTGTTTCATCAAGATGGTACAGCTATCTGCACCATCTTCAAATACCACCAGAAGTATACGAGAGTTGCAATTTCTGCACATCCTTGGCAACAGTTGTTCCCTACCTTGTTGATTCTAGTCATTGTAGTGTGTATAAAGTGACAACTCATTGTGGTTTTGATTTTCATTTTCATGATGACTAAAGATGGCGAGAATCTTTTCATGTGCTTATTGGCCATGTTTACATCTTCCTTGGAAAAATATCTATTCAGAACTTGTGCTTACTTTTAACATCGTTATTTACCTAATAAAGGTAAATAAACTTTAAAGACTTCTTTATTACAGATACAAATCCCTTAATACATATGTAACTTAAAGATATTTTCTCCCATTCTATGACCTGCCTTTTCATTTTCTCGATGTTCTTTGAAGCACAAAATTTTATTTTATTAAAGTTTAATTTATCGGGCTCCTCTTTCTGCTTGTCATAAAGAATAACACCTGTATTTTCTTCCAAATTTTTATTTTTTTACATTTATTTAGCCCTTTGATCCATTTTGAGTTCATTTTTTATAGAGAGTGTGAGATAGGAATCCCACTTCATTCTTTTGCAAGTGACTATCCAGTGGTCCCATGACTATTTGTTTAACAGACTATTATTTTCCCATTGAATGGTCTTGCCACATATCTTAAATGTCAGTTGTATGAGCCTTTTTAGAAACACAATTTTATTTGATAGATCTGTATGATTATACTTGTGCCATACCATACTCTCAGTTACCACTGCTTTGTACTAAGTCATAAGATTGGTAAGTACGAATTCTTCTACCTGTTTCTTTTTCGGAGTTGTTTTGGCTAATTTGCATCCTTTACAATTACCATAAGCTGAGTTTTCGAATCAGCTTATCAATTTTTACAAAGTAGTTATATTTAAATAGAGATTTTTTGTATCTATAGATTATCTTGGGAAATATTGCCATGTTAAAAATGTTAAGGCTTTGATCTATGAACATGGGATGTTTTCCAATTTGTTTAGATCTTCTTTAATCTATTTAAAGAGTGTTTCATAGTTTCAGGGTATAAGTTTTTCACTTCTATTGCTAAGTTTATTTCTAAGTACTTTGTTCTTTTATATTCTACTTCAAAAGGCATGTTTTCCTAATTTATTTCTAGATTACTCACTGCAAGTGTATAAAATACAATTGAATTTTATGTATTGATCTTGTAAAATGTTGCTGAACTCATACATTCTAATAGTTTTTCATGTATTAATTAGGTTTCTTTACATACAAGATCATGTTATCTGCAAATGGTGATAGTTTTACTTCTTCAAGTCAAATCTAGATGGCTTTTCATTTTTTTATTTTATTTTTACTATCAGCTGAATGTTGGACATAAATGGCAAGAATAAACATTCCTGTTTTGCTCCTGATCTTAGGAAATGAGCATTTTGTCTTTTATCATTATGTATGATAACATGTAAGAACTTTCCATGTATGATTTTTATCAGTTTGAGGGAATTTCCTTGCACTCTTTGCTAGCTAAGAGTGTTTTTTTTTTTTTTTTAAATCATGAAGAAGTGCTCATTTTTAAAAAATATTATTTCTGCATTTGTTGAGACAATTATGTAAGTTTTGTTTTTATTCTGTTAAAATAATGTATTAATTATTTTTTCAGATATTACAAAACCTCTGAGATAAATCCTACTTGGTCGTGGTATATAATTATTTTATTCATTTCTGTATTTGGTTTGCTAGGATTTTATTGAGAATTTTTACATTCATATTCATAACAGACATTGGTCTCTAATTGGCCTTTCTTATGTTGTATATGTTTGGTATTGGTATCTGGGTAATGCTGGATTTATAAAGTGAATTATAAACGTTTTTGTTTTCTTTCCATTTTTTAAAGATTGTGTAAAAAGTTGGTCTGCATTATTTTTTAAACATTTCTTAGAATTCAGAGATAAAGCCATGTTTACCTGGGTCTTTTGTTGTAGATAGTTTGTTGATTACTAACTAAATGACTTCAATTGTTATAGTATTATTCTGATTGCTGATTTCTTCTTGAGTCTGCTTTGGTAGTTTGTGTCTTCTTATGAAATTTCTTATTTCATGTATGGTACCCAATTTTAATTCTTATATCATTGATTTTATTCATCTTTGCATTTCTGTAATACCAGTAGTAGTCTCTTCTTTCATTTCTCATTCTAGTAATCTAAATATTCTTTTATCCTTGGTCAATTTAGTTAGAGTTTTGTCAATTTTGTTAATCTTTTAAAATAACAAGTTTTGGATTTATTGATTATTTTCACTTTTCAACTTCAATTTCTGCTCAGACTTTTATTTTTTAATTTCTTTTCCTTGCTTTGGGTAAAATTTGCTATATTGTCAACTTCTTATAGTGGAAAGTTAAGTTATTTATTATTTCTTAATATAGTTATTTACTGCTATACATTTTTCTTAAAGCTCTGTTGTAATTGTGTTCCATAATTTTGGTATGATTTTTCTTACTTTTAATTCATTTCAAAGCATTTTTGATTTCTCATTTTCTTTATTCTTTGACCTAATAGTTATTCAGGAGTGTGTTGTTTAATTTTTAAATGCATGTGAGTTTCTTCCATTTTTTATGATATTAATTTCTATTTTTCTTTTATTCCAATCAGAGAACACACTTGTATTTTTAAATTATTTAATGAAGCTGTTTTATAAAGTACCATGTTGTCTATCCCGGAAATGTCCCTTACTATTTAAAGAATATACATTCTAATTCTAAGTTAAGTGTTCTTTAAACTCTGTTAGGTATTGTTAGTTTATAGTGTTGTATAGGTCTTTTATTTCTTTTGTCTAGCAGTCTATCCATTATTGGAAGTTAAGTGTTTTGGTCTACAAGTATTATTGTTTTACTTGTCTATTTTCCCCTTTATTTCTATCTGTCTGGCTGCATACATTTTGGTACTCTGTTATTTGGTGCATGTATACTTATAGTTGTTATAGTTTTCTGATGAATTGACCGTTTTCAATCATTGTAAAATACCCCTATTTATATCTGCTATCTTTTTGTTGTTAAAGTTTATTTCATGTGATCTTAGTGAAGCCACTTTAGCCTCCTATGTTTACTGCTATCTTGCTATGCTTTGCTTTCCTTCTTTTTATTTCAGTCTAGCTGTGTACTTGAATCTACAGCATGTCATTTATAGACAACATGTAGTTGGGTCATTGATATTATCCAGTCTGAAAATCTGTGCCTTTTGAATGGAATTTTAAATCCATTCAAATGTAACAATAATATTAATATGGTTGGATTTATCTTTGCATTTTATTATTTCTTTGCTGTGTCTCAAGTCTTTTTTGCTCCTCTGTTGATCCTGTACTGCTTTATTTTGTATTAAGTGAATATTTTCTAATGTAACATTTTAATTTCATTAACGATTTCTTCACTATAGTTTACTATATATTTTTATTACTAGTGCTTGTTCTAGGGTTTTTAAACATATATCTCAAGATATTCTTGTGAGCTTTACATTTATACTAGATTAATAACAGAAAAATGTTACAAAAATATAGCTCTATTCCCTTTGCCTATTTTTGTAATATTATTGTGATACATACCCTATTCATTAATATTACAAGCCTAACAATATATTTTTATAATTATTTTACCAACTGTAATCACCTTTTAGCTCATTAAAGTGTTGTTCCCACCCAACTCCTTTGTTCTTTTATTGGCAAATATATTACATGTGAATTACATTTGTATATATTATAAGTACAATAGCACATATACATATTTTTCTATACAATTATTGTTTAGATAGGTTAATAGAAGAAAGGAGAATGAAGAGTATTTTAGTGTCTTTTATAATTACAAAATGAACTTTAGCAGCACTCTTTGTTGATTAATGTAGATTCTAACTACTACCTGGGATCATTTACTTTCAGTCTGAAGAATATCCTTCAATATTTTATGTAAGGCAATTCCACTAGTGACAAATTCCCTCCATTATTATTTATCTGGGAAAGTCTTTATTTTGCTTTTATTTTTGAAGGTATCTTGGATGAATACAGTATTCTTGTTTAGCAGTTTATTTTTTTTTCTTTGAATATCGTGACGATATTATTATGCTCTCGTTATTTGTGTTGTTTCTGCTGATAGGTCAGCTCTGATTTATATTTTATTGGTAATTCCTGGTGATTAAACATTTTTAATAAAAGTACTATTTTTTTATAATATTAGATAAATTCTGGGTAGATTGATTTTCTTGAGAAATGTTTTTCTTTCTATAGTGTGAATGGGCACAAGAGTAAGTTTGATTTTTGCAAATTTTAAGTTACATGAATCTATCATCCATGATAGAAGTGATTTATTTGTATTCTTACAGGAAGAGACCCAGAATAAAAAAAAAACTCAGCCTTGAATACTACAACTATAATATTGATTCTGTTTATTTTTCACATTTTATCCTTAATTTAAATTATTTCCTTTTCTCTGTGCCGTTTCTGCCACAATCTTCCAATTTCTGTCCACTAAAAGGGTCTTTGAATTAGACTCTGGGATTCCTATTTTTGTTTATGGTTGTCTTCTATACTGCAGCTGCAGCAAGAGTTATTTGATTTTTATGCAAATGTAAAATTATTTTTTCCTTTTTGAACTTTTTGATGAGTTTTGATTGCTTTTACTGTACAGATGAAGTCCATTTACTTATTTTAGGAGGCTGTTTAATATCTAATTCCTGTTCATGTTTTTTCTTCTATTTTGATATTCTTCCCCTTACATTCCAAGCCCTAGCTATGTAGAAAACATTTTCTTTCTTTAATGTACTTTCTAAGATTTGAGATCACAGACTGGAGTAGAGTGGGGCAATCATGGCTCACTGCAGCCTCTGGGCTCAAATGATTCTCTTGCCTCAGCCTCCTTAACAGCTGGGACTACAGGCATGTGAGCCCATGCCCTGTTCTTTTTTCTTTTTGAATTCACCATGTTCTTACTTATCTCTAAGCTTTTGTATATCTTTCTCTTCCATAAAAATAAACCTCACCTCTCTTTTCTTCTAGTGTTCCATCTCATTTGTCCTATATTTGCTTCAGCATCACTCCATCTGAGAGGATTTTTATATAGAGTCTCCTTTCTAGACACTTACGTAGAAACATGCAGTTTTGTTACTAAAACATTCATCTCTGGAGGTAGCAGCCATAGCTCCTTTGTTCACTGTTATATCCAGCAGCTATTGCAGTGTTTAAAACAATATCAAATTATTTAAAAAATAATGTTCCATAAGAGTATAATCTATCTTTGAAAAATAAGTATACCTTTAAAAAGTTAAAACTAATATACATCTGAAAATAGATGCTCTTGAAACTCTAAATATGTAATTTGAAGGCTTGCTACCACAAAAATTCACACAATTATTTATATATGTGTAAATTTAGCAATTTAGAAAAATTTAATAAGACATAATTCATACAGAAATGGTGGGTAAAACTCAAAATTAATTTTTATGTAACCTCAAAATTTCAAGAGTAAATTTTAATTAAGGAACATTCTCATTTAGAAAGTATAGAATAGTAGATTTTCATTCTATTTTATGACAAGCTTATTACTACAGTAGTAAATGTTGTGTTTTTAGTGATGAGAAAATCAGACAACATATTATACACATCCTTGAAGACAAGCTGCAAAATGTATAAGAATGCTTTTGACTATTTATTAAACTTTTAATTTTTCTCTTAATTTTCATTTTGAGCAATTTTATTGATTCCCCAATTTTTATCACTTCTTTTCTATGGTAGCCTGTGATATTTTTTACTATCTACAATAATTATATATTTTATATGGCAGTAAGTTTATTTTAAATAAGATCAGTGAGAACATATTCATTGAAACACTTATAGAACAAAATGAGTGAGTACATTTAGTTTTTCTATGACAGTGATTTGCTGAAGAAAGAAAATTCATATTACGTTTAGAAACAAATATGTTAGAGTTAGCAATTTATTTGTTCTAGGTTGTAGAAATAAACAAGTCAAAGAGTAGTAATAACTTCTTACAATCAGCTGAAATTATGCCAATTATATAATGGTAGAAATATAAGTCAATAAAAATACATAATGCATTACTCAGTATGTGTTATTATGTGAATAAATTATTTTCCCCACAATAAACATTAAAATAAAATAGAATGATTCTAATCTTATGTTTTGATATTCATTTAGAATAAAAAGTTTTTATTTTGTTAAAAAGAAAATTAATGGGCAGGGCGCGGTGGCTCAAGCCTGTAATCCCAGCACTTTGGGAGGCCGAGGCGGGCGGATCACAAGGTCAGGAGATCGAGATCATCCTGGCTAAGACGGTGAAACCCCGTCTCTGCTAAAAAAATACAAAAAATTAGCCGGGCGCGTTGGCAGGCGTCTGTAGTCCCGGCTACTCGGGAGGCTGAGACAGGAGAATGGCGTGAACCCGGGAGGCGGAGCTTGCAGTGAGCGGAGATCGCGCCACTGCACTACAGCCTGGGTGATGGGAAGACTCCATCTCAAAAAAAAAAAAATAAATAAATAAATAAATAAATAAAGAAAATTAAGGTAACTTATTTCTCCTTTCAAAATATTCTCTATTTCCAAAACTGGACTCATCCCCCGGTAATATTTTTTCTCCTTTTTTATGAATCTTGATTAATGACACCTTAATCTAAATGTAACAAACTGGACTCTTCTACTTCTGTCTTTTCTAATTAAATAAACCCTTGATTTTTAAAATCCTACCATATAAATCTCAGATTAATTTATTCTTTTTCATCTCTTCTATTATCACTTCCATTCATTCCTTTCTATTTCTCTGTAGCTTTTGTGATGAATTTTTACTGTAATATCCTGAAACTACTTTATCTATCTATATATATTTTTAGTGCCACCATTACTTTTTAAATTTTGTCACTTTTCTTGTAAAATCCTTTAAGGTCTCCTTACCACCTTCAAGATAAAGTCTTATCTCTTTAGCATAGCCTGAGAAGTCTTTATTTGACTATTGTGTAATCTGTTACAAGTATGCTGATCAAGTTTATTCTAAAACAGGTTTTTCATATCAAAAGATTTATCTCCATATAATGAACATAAAGGAAGGCATGTTACTTGCTCCTATTATTCCCTCTCACATCTTTTACCTTTGTTTCTAAGATTGAGTGATTTCACAGTCTAGTTTTATATTTCCAGATATAAATGGTAATACATATAATATTAAGGAACTATTTTAGAGAAAGATTTCTCTCCCCACTATGCTTAAAGGAGTTGGTTTTTGTTTACTTTTGTATTGTTTTAAGTAAAAAGTTGTGTGTAGTCTGAGTTCAGTGTATCAATTTAACACACAATGTCACAATGTTTGCATGATCACTGAATTCAATCTTCTTTTATATGTGTGCTTCTGAACTGCTAAATCATTTATCCCTAGTGTGTTCATCCAAAAAGTGAAACTTATTTATTGATGTATTTGCATATTTATTCCTGAGGTTTATGCTTTTTATGTAGGGCTCTACTTCATATTCATTAAATACACTTATCTTGCATAATAATGCAATCGTAAGAAAAATTCGAAAATGGAATATTCTTGTATTTGACATTGCCTGACCAGACTGTGGTTTTAAGTTTTTCCTTCTGTTATAGTACAGGGTATTCACATGCATGTACAATAGAAACATGGTTACTCTATTTTAAATCAAATTTTCCACAAAAATAAAAGTAAAATATGTAAGGAAAAGTGGCAAAAGGAGGATGTCCATAGTTTCATTTTATTAAAAATGTCTACATTGTCATTGATATTCTCTGATATAATAATAATTGACCCTGTTTATACTATATTATCACATCTGATATAGTCTAAAGTTTATAAATTTGTGTGGGGGGTTGTATTTTCAGCATTAGATTAGTGAATTGCTACTACAGAGTGGAAAGAAGATTTTAACTTATAAGAACAATATTAAAATCACAGTAAAACATTTGCTAAAGTTGTGGCTGAAATGCCAATCTACATAAACAGCAACGTGTTTCCAATATAATTTACATAGTTTGGTTGCTATTTTATGTTACCAGCTGAAGCTGACTGAAGTCTTATGGCAGTAGTATATCTATAGCATTGAATTTTTTGGCCTGCCAATTTTTAGTTTATGAAATTACAGATGGATTTTTAAACAAATTTAGGATTTGCATCATTTCAGATTTTTCTTTTTTTAGAAAAAAACCATTATCTATCAGATCTAGTAGATCTGTAACACACTATTTCTAATGTGCCATGGTAAATATTCTCCAAAGGCAGCTATTAAAGATTTCTCTCCCCACTATGCTTAAAGGAGTTGGTTTCTAATTTTCTTATGTCTGTATTGAATTTGCTTTTACCATTAAAATGGGTAGAAGTGACAGTTTACCTGTTTTTTGTCTAGTTTCTATGAGACCTCATCACTTCCATTGGAAGGCCACCTTCCACTAGAGAAGGCCACTATACCACTAGAGAAAAAGAGATGATGCAGAGGAAAATTAAATTTCACAGCTGGCACCAACTTCTAATCATATGAATGAGGTCTTCTTGGACAGCCAGCTTCAGTCAAGTTTCAGGTTGAATGTAGCTCCATGTATGGCCTGAGAATGAATCATGTAAGGCAGAACTACCCAGCTGATCCATGAATGAGTTCTTGACCTGCAAATCATAGGGAATAATATATAATAGTTTGAACACTCTAAGTTTTGGGGAATTTTGTGATATAAATCTGATGTATACATATTAAGTATTCACTTGAAATAAGACTTCATTGTCTTTGCAACTCATAAACTGAATAAATTCTTTATGAAAAGCAATGTATATTCTCTCTTTGTAACTATGTATAACATTTTTCTTTTTAAAAGTGTTTCCTTATTTCCTTTTTACTTTCTATTTGGTTTTATTTGTTCATACAATTTACTTCATCCTGAAGGATATACCTTAGTTTCCTTTCTTAAATTTCTACCTGCATCTTTAAATTTAGACTTTATACTTCAATGATTATTTTCTTAATTTATCCCTCCTGAATCAATTCCTACTTCCTCAAACTTCTCTCTATTCACAGAATGAGGATTATCACATTTTTGTGTTTTGCTTCTTTTATTGCCATTGATTGCCCTGGCTAGACAGTAAGGCCTACTTTTTGTTGTTGTTTTGTATTCTATTTCAAAAAGCAAATGACTATTTTATAAAACTTTTGAAGAGATTAATTTTTCCTCTTTTTTTGACAGGCTGTAAGTGTACACAATTAATAAAAGCAGTCTCCAAACTGTCCAAACTGTAGGTGTTCTGCCAATATTGGAAGATAAACAATTCTCATAGACATAAACAGCATTTTTCAGGATACTTTTTCTGATCATTTTGTTAATTCTCCTCTGTAGGCAGCAACTGCATTCTTTCAACTCCTATTGAAAGAATTAAATTATACAAATATGTTTATATATATATATATATATATATACACACACACACACACACATCATATATCTTTTTCATAAACTTCGGAAAGGCAAATGACTAAAAATTGATGTTACTGTCTCCCTTAGAGTCTTATATTTGTTTGCCTTACTTTTCACTCTTGCTTAGCCACTGGAACAATAAGATTTATTTATAATAATTATGTGATTGTGTGTCAGAGACGATTAATAAGCAAGTACATATTAGTATCAAATGGGATAGTGTGCATAAAAGCGCTTTTTAAACAGTGAAGGAAATGTATCGTAAAAACATAATGATTGTGTTGTTACAAATATAGCTATTTTTGTCTAAGAGTTTCAAAGTTAAATTTTAATAAAACAAAAAGTTGGCACTAAACTTCAGAAAAAAGATATTTTTAGGAACAGATTATGGGGGGGAGGAGATTATAATACATTAGAATCTATTAAAACCAGTAATTATGCTTCCCATGATAGAAATTATGGAACCAAGTAGACAATCTGTGGAATGGCTATATAAATACAGTCTGTGCTGCTATGTGTATGCAGGACATCATTCAAGGAGAATAAATCTCCAACTCTCAAAATCTGTATATACTGGATGTCTATGACCATTTTTTTTTTCTTTTTACCTTTTGTTTATCTACTCCTTACCTATTTTTAGAATTTGTATGACATTTTACATTTTATCCTAAATATTTAATTTGCTGACTATAACAGTGCTTTTTTGTGGGAAGAAATTACATGGCTTTAAAGGCAGACTTTCAAAAATTCAGTATCCATTCCATCAGATTTTCTTGGGGTGAAGCCCAGGAAGTGGTATTTTAAACTAGCTCCTTGAGTGATTATGTGTACAAAAAGTTTCATACTAATTATTCACTAGACTCTGTAGAGAAGAAAAAATTGTCGAGTTAATTTGGCTACCCTTAGGTCACTGAAAAATTACAAAATGGAATTTGCCAAGATTAAATTTAAAAAACAGAGCTTGTTGAAGATAAAGGACAAAATTATGTGTCTGTATTATTTACTTTTTAATGTGAGGTTGTTATACAGTAATGCTTAGTTTTGCCAGGAGAGTTTATTTGTTTTCTGGTACATTTATGAGGAAGGGCTATACATTCTTTAGAGACATTGAATTAATATTGAATCATCAAAACTAATTAAAACATTTGTAGGGAGCCTTGACTACTACACCTACTAGAAATTAGGCTTTTTTGTTTTGTTTTATTATGAATTTTTTAAATTTACTAATTTATTTCCTAAAACATGTCCTAAAATTTTCATGTTGAAGGTTTTTTTCCAAAGTAATTAAATTAACATTGAAAATGATATTGGCAAACTTTGTAGGAAAATGTATTTTTATATTTTCTTTGTTGAACAGAGACCATTTTATATATTTGTCAATATCATTCTAAAATCACCACCTCTATGTCACATTTTTTTACAATGCCTTTTCTGAATCTCCTCAAAGAGTCCTTGAACATCATACATTATAGCCTCTAAATGAAATGCTGTTTTCAACTTAATGTTGCATCAGTCAGTGTTCTGGCAAAGTTGACCTGTTGTAGTCAAAACTAAGGGAACCCACAAGGGATGGTCAAACACACTCTGATAAGAAATATCCAAACTTTTTTAAATCAAAATTTCCTCTCATTGTCACCTCATCTTGGATGGTAAGAGGAGCTTTAGCACTGAGGGAGGCCTTCTCAGTAACAGATGTAACCATACAAAGAAGAGAAGGCCAAGGCAAAAGCAGTGGCCAGGTAGAAAGAAATGGAGGTGGAGAGTTACTATTAGCTTTACCTCCTTCCTCCCTTTAATTTCATCCTTGTGCCTCCACTTGGTTAAAACAAAGCAGATATTAGAGGGTAAAAGGAAGCCTGGATAATAAGGTTCATAGAGGGGAAACTCCCAAAAAAACAGAGAAGATCAGAGATTAACAGCAGGTAGAGTTGGGGGGCAAAAATATCTATGCTTATCCTTTCTTTACATAGAAAGCAAATCAGCTCAACAACCAAGATAAAATATAAAACTCTCATAAATACTTTGTGTCATTTAAGGAGGATTTTAATTCAATCATTCCCAGTAGTTTTCAAGTAAAGAAGCAGGGAAAAGCAGGAGATAATAAAAATAATTAGTGCTGCAATCCCCACATCTGTCCTTTGTCTTAAAACCTAAGATGATAATCACAGAGTCCTTCTAGCAGCATTCCATATGCCCCTTACTTTTAGCCAGCCCTTGGTGTGTTGGGAAGTTTTCTTTGTGTTCTTTAATGGAACAAAAATAGCAAAAGGCAGCCCAGAAAGTGTCTCAAATTCTAAGTATAGTCTTACTTGTCTCCATTTGTCTCCTTGTAATCAGGACTATCATCTAGGCCAAGACTTGGAAGATTTCTATTCTTGGGTCTTGAATTAATTGAAAGCCTTTGCTAATTCATTAGTTGAAAAACAAGGGATATGTTGATTTGCAATAATTATCACAAATCACATCTGGAATTAACAGGTGTGATTAATGTCACCACCTGTATTAGTTTATAATAGTCCACAGCTAGTCTCTCGGACCCATCAGATTGTGGCAGTGGTCAAGTAGGAGAATTAAATAGAAATGTGATAAGAATGATCATCCTAGAAATATTCAGGCTTTTACACTAACATCTTCAATTTTCTCAGGTATAGAATATGGCTTTTGGTTATTATTTTAGTAACGGGTGGGAGGTAGTTCTACTTTGCCTGGCCTACAAATTAGCCCTAACTGTGTTTTGTGAGGTGCCCCTCATTACACACACACACACACACACACACACACACAGAGAGAGAGAGAGAGAGAAAGAGACAGAGACAGAGAGAGAGACAGAGAGAGAGAGAGAGAGAGAGAGAGAGAGAGCATTAAATCCATTAAACCATTATGCATTTTGAAACTGAGGAAATAATGGCAGTATATATCTGCAGTCTCACCAAAACCTTTGTGACTGAGATTAAGTACTTAGATTAAGACTCTCTCTGTCACCTAAATTCCTTTAGCCCCTCTCTAATTAAAAGACCTTAGTAGCATTTTGGTTTCCCAGGAAATACAAGATAGTATCAGTTCTGAGAGACAGAAGGTATAGTATTTCACTTTTTAGAGTAAAGAGAAAGCCTAATGTATGGCCAACATTCCCTTTTGTAAAAGGAAGAATTAAAGTATACATTTAGTGTTTGCATTGCAGAATTCATTCTCAAAGGAATCTGGCTTCCTCCTTAAGAGTCTCTGTGTCTTTGAACTGATAGAGTATTGATAGGTGTAGATTATTGCATCAATCAGTTTCCTAAGCAGAAACATATGATACACTCAGAGATGTTAGTTGAGGATAACTTCACATAGGAACTACAAAAATAATGTTAACAAATTTATGAGAACCAGTAATGGATGGCGAGATCAGGGACTACCAAGAGTGGAAAGTCCTTATTACCCCTAGGACCACAGGTCCAAAGGCAGAGGGCGGTTTAATAGCAACTAATATGAACTATAGTCATGGAAGTCGTTTCCTACCAGGCAATATAAGCTGAATGTAAAATAATCCAATCACTGCAAAAAGTACATTCTGTAATGGGAAAGCTGAGAAGAGACCTGACCTTTCTTCCTTCCCTTGACTTTTCTGCTGGTACCTCTGTTTGACCAACTTTAACCAAAAGACAGAAGGCAAGGAAACCCGGGTGATATAAGACACCAAGGAAAGTAGAGCATGGCAGAGACTGAGTAGACAATGGATCTGGAGGACCAAAGAATGAGCAACATTAAAGTAAATCAATTATATGCGACCAAACTTTCCCTTAAGTGTGAGATGGAGAATTCATTGCAGTAGAAGCCATGATTTAGACAAACCTGTATAATTCACAGATGCCCTAATTATAAGCCCTACAAAAGTGAAAACATAATAGAGCCAAGTTATTATGAAATTTTGCAAACATGGGGGAACATGTGTTTTCTTTTTTTCTTTAGAGTTGTGAAGATTGAATAATGTCATGTGAAGAAAATTCTATTAACAAGAGTAAATATTACATCCTAGTGAAAATGAACTATACAATGCTCTATATACAGAAAAATTCTGTATATAACTTAATTTTAATAGAAATTCTGCAAGATTACTATTGATTTTACAGATAAAAATCTACATTTCACTACAAAGGATTTATTTATTTTAATAAGCACATGTTCTCAGTGCCATCTCAGTTACAGAAAGAAAAAAAATCCAGGAACTGCCATTCTTTTCATTTCTACATAGCACCTAGTGGTGCAATGAGTTCATTGTTAAATATCCATTGTCCTTACTCAGAGATAATCAATTGTTCGTTGTAAGATATCCATTGTCCTTACTTAGAGATAACCACTTTTACTGCACTACATCTATATTATGCTTTCTTGTTCCCTATATTTTAACAATAATTCTTCAGTTCATTTAAAAATTAATCTATACTACTATGCCTGATGTTAATAATTCATCATAATTTATAATGTGAGAAGTTTCTGATCCTATCTAGATAATTGGGCATGCAAAATTTTATAAAATATGTTTAACGGTAATTTAATACACAGATACAGATTCACATCTACTAGATCTGCTCTATGTAGGAGTGATTATGGAATAACGAAGCATGAAGTGAAACAGAACAGATCTGGCATACACAATGATTCATGACTTGACTCGAAAGTAAGAAGAAACTTATAAATAATTCACTTTCCTTCTAAAAATAAGTGTTCACAGATTTTTACTGATGCCATTCGAAGTTCTCCATGTGACATTATTATTTAAACTTAGAAGAAATATTTCCACAGGTAAAACAAGGGAAAACTGCGAAATACCTTCTACTGTGTTTGGTTCCATGATCCCAACTGAATGATTACTTTTGAACCTTTGGATCTTTTGAAGCATAAATCCTTAATTGAGTTGCATAGGCTGGAAAATAGAACCCAGTGAGGACAATTGCCAAGCTCCTGGACTAAGTTATCCCTTAAATCAACATTTCCACAGCATTTCAAATTTTAGTTTTGTGATCACTCCTGAAGTATTTAGACTGTTTACTTGTCAGTGCAGTGGACTTGGTTTCTCCACTAGAATTTTTCACAAATCTATGGAATCACCAGTTTATACAAATGCGTGGCTTCGATTCATTTATGAAACCATTCATTTTCAAAAGGAAAATCATGTACACAATTAAAGAAATACATGTAAATTTATAATATTTGTTCATCTAATATATGTGTTTCTATAATATAGGAATCTTTTCTGCTTGAAAAGATTAATTAAAACTCTTATAATCCACTTCCCTATTAGTCTTACTAATATAAACTCACAAGAACATCTGCCATCTTTAATATATTTCCATCATGAGTTACAGAAAAGTCAAGGTCCTGGTATCAGTTCCTGGTGAGGGCTTTGTTAGATGTTTCCTTATCAGGGAAGTTCTCACATATAGACTGGGAAATTTCCCCTAGAAGTATAGCATCAAAGCTCACTGTCTGGCTCTCCCCTACATTTACAGGAGCTTCTTTTTTTTTTTTTTTTTTCTTTTGTTTTAGGTTCGGGGGTACATGTAAAGGTTTGTTACCTGGGTGAACTCATGTCACAGAGCTTTGTTTTACAAATTATTTCATCACCCAGGTATTAAGCCCAGTACCCAGTAGTTATCTTTTCTGCTCCTCTCTCTCCTCTCACTTTCCACTCTGAAGTAGACCCCGGTGTCTATTGTTCCCTTCTTGTTCTACTCTGGTGCTAGGGACTCAACTTGCAGCCATTGACTTCCTTCAAAGCTGAATGCCTCTTGCACTGATCCCGGTCCTCCTAGAAGCAGACACCTGTGTAGAACAAAGCATGCAAGAACTTTTAAGGGAAAATATCTGTGTGAGAGTAAACGATAGCATGCTAGAATAGCAGGGAGAACCATCAGACCTCTAATCAAGTCTGAGTTCAGAAAAAGGGAGTTAGGGTAGGTGGAGGTGTGCTGGTTGCTTTGCAGTCTAAGGATTATTCAGGAAGGTCCATCAGGGTGTCTTCCAGCTGAAGTCAGTTGTCAAGACAGAAATAGGCCCTTCCTGGGTATCTTGCATCACTCATTGAGCAGCCATGTGGGAGTATGGCCCCAGTGCAGGTGGCTCTCAGAGGACAGCAGTTGGGCCTTGTGGTTAATTACACTCCCCAGAGTTGGAGATCTGGTAGGTACTCTTGTGGTGGCCACACTTCTGTCACCTTGCTTTGATGGTATACAGATGCTCCTGCTCCAAGCTGCTCTTGCAAATCTAAATGCCATGCGAGTGAATCCCATTTGAAATCTAAGTAACATGCCTGTGTTTTGACGTCAAAGAAGACTGAGTAGGAGGCTTCAAATTCATAAGCTACAAATTCCTCTAATACAGCAAGATTGTTAAAAAAAAAAAAAAAAAAAAAAAAGATGTGGCAGACAAAAAGCATAATGGATGCTCATCACAAAAATGAAAATAAACCTAATACACCTAATAAAAGTAACATAATAAAATGAAACTATCTTCTTTTCAATTAAAGAAATTGTTTCTGTGATGGCCAGTTTTTCAGAGATCAAGAAAGAGAAAAAGAGAGTGCAGGCAACTAATTTTTTTTGTCAAGAATGTGACTCAGAAACTGATCACTTTGCTTTTGTTCAGTTCTATTGACTCAAATTTAATCACATGGACACAGATAGCTACAAGGGAGGCCGAAAGATGTTGTCATTGGCTGAAGGCAATGCACCCCGATAAAAATCAGAGTGAAAGAAAGACAGGAAGAAAGGATGAATAGATATTTGAGAACACTAAGAAATCCCTCATATATTTTGTGTATACCAACAACTGGTTACTGCACCCTTTAAATTCCATTAAAAAAATAATCATTTTATATTTTTATATTATATAAAAACATAATCATGACCCTACATGGACATTTATTTTATAATTTATTGAAATACATATCACTAGGCACAACTAAAACTTTCAAAGTTTTATAAACAAATACATCTATTTTAAGGGAGTTTTGAATGAAGTGGTGAACTACATATTTTTCAGTTCTGTGACGAGGGCATTTGCCAATTGCTATATTCTTTTAAAATATTTATTTCTAATACCATGCTCTGTTATGTCTCTGCATGATGACTAAGCTAATTTGAGAAAGAAAATATTTTCATACATTCTTATGCAACTTCAATTTAAAATTAATACAACAAATGAGTTTTAAATCATTTGGGGTAATAAGGAAATACAGAGAATAAAATAGAAAAATAACTTTTGTTATAAGATATATTTTATATTTTCCCCATAGAAAAGCTTATAGCCCAGATCTCACGTATGTAATTACAGAAAACCTCTAATAAATAAAAAGTCTTGAGATGTAGCTTTAGATGACCCTAGTTAATATGTATTTTACTGAGGTATTGTTCATTTTGTCTGTTATCTCTAATATGTTATTATTCTTTATATTGAGCTTGGACTACATTCTAATAAAAAATACGGTATACTCAAATAACTTAGTTCTTGTAAACATTCTCCTTTCACTTCTTTAAAAAATTTTACTGAAAAATAAAAATTGGTAGATCAATGGATATCACATATAGATTGACTTAACTTTGCATCGCATTCAAGTACCTGAACTTGCTATCTTCGCCTTGCCTGTGGGGTTGCTTGGCACCTTCATGGGGGCTCAATTTTTTTCCTTCTCAGCTGACAAGTGAATATATATGAAATCATTCCTTACTATCCCTACACTGTACTTGCTCAATTAATCTGACAGAATTTATTTTTCAGCTTTCCTTCCCAATAAACTTTAATGATGCCACTAAAGTCATGAGACTTAAAAACAAGATTTTAAAAAATAATCCAACATAACTATAACTCTATATACAACAAAGATAATAAATACTAATATTATACCAGCTAAAGAAAAGACAACTAACCAGGACAGAGTTCTATTCTAGGATTTCTTTCTTTTGAAGTTACATATTGTGAAGCAATCTTGTGAGAGAAGCGGGGGGAAGCTTAATAGTTCCGGAGTTAAAATGTACTTACATTTTTAAAATTTATGTATCATTACATTGAATATTTGTATGAAATCTTCTCAGGTAAAATATTATAAGGAGCCTACAAGCCACAGATGTTGAATGTTTCAATTGGAGTGATAGGCTGATTTCTCACATTCAAATTTTAAACTCTTAACTTTGTAGTTTGCTAATGCACTAAAACCCAGAGAAAAGTTATTTAGTCCTAACAGGATAATTTTCTGTGTTGATTGACCATATCAAACAGTCATTGGATGAGGTTTCCCCTGGGACGAGATATGGCCAAGAGTTAGGTATCTCCCTTCAGCTAAGGAAAATATCAGAAAAGGTCTTATGGTGTAGGACAGTCAGTCTGGAATACTGCAGTATATGGGGGAATAAATCTAGATAATTATAAAAGGAAACTGAAAGAGTATATCGCAAAATCAATGGCAGTCATCTTTAAGTGCTTAGACACAGATTTTTATAAAAAGTTCTGGAAGCAGAAACTACAGAATTCTGATGGGCTTTTCTTCCTGGGGGAAAATATCGGTAAAAAATTAGTGGGACAAATCATGGCATCTGTCATTGCAGCTGATCTTGATGACACAATTAATACTTGACTTTTTCTTCCTCTATTTTTATTTCTATTTTAGATTCCCATTATCCTCAGCTAGTACTTCCATTGGCCTGAGTGTCTTATCTCATGGAAGAAAACCAAACTCTCATTCCTGAGGGGTGTTAACCCATTGCCAACTATGCAATTCTCAAGTTATAACTGCTGAAATTGTCTATGTACCATCAAAATCAGACAGTGGGGCATTAAGAGGTGCCCCAGTAATCACTTGAAGAAAATGGATTCCACTCTGTGCTACCAAACTAATGCAAGCATACCCTCCGGTGATCATTAAGGAGTTTGGTTTTAAGGTGTTCAGATACAAATTCCAGCAACATTTGTGGTTTGTCTTCTTAAACTTGTAACTTCTCGGCAGAGACACTTAGTATAATGAAGGAAAAATGAATATATTCAGATTTTAATTTTGCTATATATCAAACAAGAAACCAATCTGAGATTAAGTAAAAAACTAGCCCCAAAATAAAAATTAGTACATCTAATAAAGAACTAACCACACACAGAAACAGGGTATGCTTATTAATGGAGCAACAAATGTGTAAGTGTTTAGTAAAGATAAAGGATGATGAGTAGGTAGGGGAGAGGAAAAGGTAGGACAGCAGAAGAGTCTACAAGGGTTACTACTGAATAAAATAGAAATACAAATATTTTACTCACTCGATATTCTGTTTCAGACGTTTGTCAGTGTTTTTTTTATTTTCAATTTTTGGCTAGCAACATATATTTTGAGTGCTAAACTATGACTGGTATCCTTATTGGCCAGAACCAAAGTTATTATTTTTGCAGACATTTTGTCTTCTGTCCCTAATGTTTGATATTATGTCTAGCTATCTGGCAAAATCAGTTAAGTTTCCTGGTAGATGATGCCACACATGGACAGTTAGTACAGCTCTAAAATTAAAGTCACAGAAAAGAAATCTTGTGTTCTAAAAGTGGTAAACGAAAATTCATTATATTATAACATTCATTCCGCAACATGGTTTTTCTTTTAATTTTTGGAATGCACATATGAATAGCAATCAAAAGAATGATTTACTAGGATAATGGTAAGAAAAGTGCTTTGGGTGCATAAGCCCTGCTGTATTATTATTAACACATCCAACAACTACAGAATATTCTGAAACCAAATATGTGGTTCAAAGAATAGCTGACAATTTAGGGCACAGGTAAATAGGATTTGTTGTTCTTGTTTAGTTTGATTGATTGATAATAAAGGTACTGTGCCTTTTAAGCGGAACACCCAAGAGCTATACGTGCAAATTATTCTACATTGTAGAATACAATGAAAGCATTTACTGTGGCAGGTTAGGTAACATTTATCATTCACCTGAATGGACATTATCTAGCAACATTCAGCATTAGAAAGTCAATCACAGGCCGGGCTCGGTGGCTCACGCCTGTAATCCCAGCACTTTCGGAGGCCGAGGCGGGCGAATCACGAGGTCAGGAGATCCGGACCATCCTGGCGAACACGGTGAAACCCTGTCTCTACTAAAAATACAAAAAAAAAAAAAAAAAAAAAAAAAAAAAAAAAAATTTAAATAAATAAAATTAGCCTATAGTAGTGGCAGGTGCCTGTAGTCCCAGCTTCTAGGGAGGCTGATGCAGGAGAATGGCGTGAACCCGGGAGGCGGCAGAGCTTGTAGTGAGGGGAGATGGTGCCACTGCACTCCAGCCTCTAGCCTGGGCGACAGAGCGAGACTCCGTTTCAAAAAACAAACAAACAAACAAAAGAAAGTCAATCACAGAAGAAAAGATAAAGGGACTGTTATTATGTTCATGACATATTTACATTGGTCACATATCCATTATGTACATAAAAGTAAAATAATACTCATAAAAGCAAAAGCAGAATTAAACTTTGAAATGAGAAAAACAGATTTTTTAAGTAAAAAATCCAGAAATTTACTTAAATAGAAACTTTATTATATCCATAGCTGAAAAAATCCCACAGCTATTAGTAGGAATGTAAATACGAAGCCTGATAAATATTTCATATTTTCAACCTTGCATGATACTTGCATGGTTTTAAGGCATCATCTGTAATGTCATTTTTCTGCTTTATCTGGATGAGAGATCCATCATGCTGGGCATGCAGTGTTACCACTTTCGTCCTCATTTTATACAACTTCCTTCCGTTCAGTGGATACAATATTTTTAGGTTCAATTTTTTTCTAGATTGAAGTTCAACACTTGATTTATTTAGACTTTGATCACTTCATCCATTACTTATTGTCTAAAACTGATGTTATTAAAGTATTATCTTTTTGTCATTTTCTTTGCAGACTGAAATTTACTCTTCTCCAAAATAATCATATTCGTTTTCAGAGTAGCCATCTTAGGCATTTTCTGAAGAGTTCTTAGCTGCAGTTTGGTGATGACATCTTTGTAGATGACATCCTTGTTGTCATACATGATGTAATCAAATACAAATATATTTCTGCTTGATGAATAGTAAACCCAGTATCGTACGGATATCAAAGAACTTCTTGCTCCCAGAAATGCTTTCTCTCCTTATGCACTCTAGCTGCACTAATTGACAAAGGGATTATCTCTTCCTAGGAGATGGCAAGAGCTGTAGCAACTCCCCCACCACTAACACCAACAGGAAGCTGCACAGAAAGCACCATATAGGACAAAGCATAATTTAGGTCACTACTTTCCCTTTCTGTTAGTGGGCAGATGACCAGTGTCAGTTACTGGCTACAGTGTTCCCAGCCTCCAAGTTTAAATTGACTTTGGGGTCTGGAAATGCAGACTCAGTTGGTGATCTTCGATAAATGGCTAAAGTAAAAGCCTGATTGGACTGGATGTCCAGAGAACAGGAAGCAAACATGCTTCTTTGAAGTTGGGCTCTATATTAGAGCTTAACATTTGTATGGTCATTAGAGGGATAAAAGATCAAGGGAGGTTTTCTTCTGTTTTCCCATAAAATGTATTATAGCATGTTTGTATACAGGACTAATGTAACTGAGGGAAAACAGTAATAATTTATTAGAGAAAAGAGATACATTTGAGAGCAAGGTCTCTGAACATATCAGAAAGATGAGATCAAGGTTGAGATAGCAGGAATTGGACTTGGGAATGTATGAGCCCAGTTTATCCATAGTAAAGGGAACTGGCAAAGCATTTAATAAAGGCCCCAGTGCAATTTTATTTTCAACATGGAATTTTTTCCTGACTCTCCTTAATTGTCTGACAATTCTTGGATTTGTGTTCCAATTGCAAGGATACTGTTAATTGCTACAGGTAATTTCCGTGTACTTTATTGAAAGGAGAGGCTGCCTACTGGCTGCAGGAATATGGGTGGAGTATCTCGACCAGAGATCTCACTGAATGGGGTGCTGGTTGAATGTAAGCCAGCTGTCTGCCCTTCCACTCTTCCCTTACGTGATGCAAGAGAGGAACACACGCACTGGCAAAGTCTATTCTCATTGCCAACGTGCTGGCAATCTTCTTAGCATATTGTTTAATATCATTAGATATGATGTGTCCTGTTTCAATTTGGAGCCCAATTTACTACTTTACCAAGATAGAGGAAATGGGAGAAAATTTCTGATACTCTCACCCTCTATCAATGAATTTCCCTCAGTACATGTTTACCTTAACACGTTGTCTTCCTACTGTTGTGTGAAAGAGCTCGACTTCTGCATTTCAGAATTGAAACTTACCTAGGAGGCTTTTATCTTGAAAACTTATTTCTCCAGTTGTCAAGTTTTAGCTTGCTAAACCTGATTTAAATTGTTTTGAATGTAAAGATTGGTAATAAGTTTGAGCAGAGATTGTTTCCTCTTTTAAAATCTTGCTATAGGCTTTTTGCCCTTTATTTTTTAACCCTTTCTGCTGAATACATTTTTAAAGTGATTGTGTTTTGTTTCATGACTTGCTTTAAATTTATTGAGTTTGATCACACTCTTGTTTTTCTTGCTTGTTTGTTTGATGTTTTTTGCCTATTTTGTCTCTACATCTTAAATATTAGAACATGTTATAAGACAGTCATTTATTTTTGTCTAGAAAATAAGATATAAAATGAACGTACCTTTTCCATTTCTATGAATTTTTGCAATTAAAACGAAGTTATACTTTGGGTTTTGTTTTCTAAAAAATTTTTAAAAGCTCAGTATATTCTTTTCTGAGCTTTTAAATATTCAGTATATTTTATCTTTTTTGTGTGTAAAGTAATTTCTAAGAAGTTTTTCTCAAACGAAGCAATTCTTACCCTTCATTCCCAACAAATGCTAAAAATGGTAACTGTCCCTAGAGTCAGTAGAAGCTTCGCTTGTGTAAACTGCCAAATCAGTTCCCATGGGTGGAATTTGACAGCTGTATAATGCCACACCGCAAAGTTCTCCATAGCTGAGCACAGGAAAAAATTCCATTTGAAGATTTGAAAGTTCAGGAGAAACTTCACTGAGTAGAAGAAAATGTCACGCATTAGAATATATGCAGGCTTTTGAAACTGTTTTTATTTTTTCTTTGAAATATGTCAAGGATCATGAATAGTCAAGGCCTCAATTTTACATTGCAAAACATGCATTGTTACTATAATCTTCTAATTTAGTAACTGAAATAAGTCATGATATAAATAACAAATTTTTCATAGTCAGAAATTGATAACCTCAGTGAATACCTTTCATTTTGTATATTAATGTAGAATTTTATATCTTAGAATGAACACTAAGATAATGTGCACATTTTGATTTTGGAATGAAGGCTTCTGTGAATGTGCCTTTCTGGAATAAACTCTCAGCATGGAACACTCAATACTTTCTTTGGTAGTACTGAGAACAATTATGTTGTGCTTTCATTCATTTATTAATTTTTAAATGTGAGTTATCTGCCAGGCAGTACTCTAGACACTAGTGGTCAACAATAATAGGTAAGATGTCTCTGTAGGATTTTGGTTTACTTTAGCTTATTTTAAGGGAAGCCAGAAATGAGACAATGTTTGGAAATAATAGTCTATGTGAAATACATAGGAACAATGGACCGTTCTTAAATATCAGATAAATCTAGATTTAAATTGTAGCTCTACCAGTTCCAAATATAATAATTATACCTATTAAATAATGTTATCATTAAAATAAAACAAGATACTTCTTTTTGTGCTAAACAAATAGTAAGCATTCTGTTAGTTTAGTGTAAACATTATAGCTGTAATTGTCCAGAGTTATGAGCAATGCGCTACAAGAGAACAAAAAAGGTATCCTTGTAGCTATCTTGGAAAGCTTCCAGATTAAGTACAGTTTGAGATTTAAAAAAAAATATAAAAAATTTTCCAAGCATTTGAGTGTATAGTTTTTCTAAAAATTGCGATAGTCTAAGAAAGATCATAGTGGTATTAAAGAGCTGGACATATTATTTAAGGAATTCTGTATTCTGTTTATGGCTGTAATTAGCATGTGTTCAATGTGTCAAAGGTGCCCAGCAATAATGTAGGAAAGTTAGTCAGAATTTATATCTAAATTATTTTAAATTTAAATGACATGACTACCATTACAGCAAACCTCAGATTTTTTTCAACAGTGTAAAGGAGGTCTTGAACGTCTACTTAGCCACACAGATTTTGAAAGACTGTTGTAAATACTTGAAAAACTCTACAGCATTTCTATATTTCTTGGTTAAAAATAATATCAATATTAAAATAGTTTGGTATTGAAAAAACAAAAAAGAGGAAGAATTACAGATCATATAGGGAAACAATAAAAGTTTGATATTTATATTAAAAATAGATTAAAGGCTACTCAATATCTACATCAGGTTGAAATAAAATGTGAAAAAAGAAGATTTGAGCAAATGATAAATCCAAAGATTTAAAGAAAAATGACTCTCTAGTCACTTTCTTGTGAAATGTGAAAAAAAACATTTGAAGTTTAATCATTATTGATATCATAGAAAACCCATATGCACTGATCATGTGTTTAAGGTGATATACACAGGATTCAAACCCTCAGTCATCAACAGATCAACTAATAATAATACATACAAGAAACTAGCACCTACTAATAAGTTATGTTGGAAATCTGATTGATGAGAACAAAGAGAATACTACTAATCTAGGTCGGCAAAGTTTGAAAAGAAAGTAAATGTGTGGGTTGCCTTTGTTGGCATTATATGTTTGACATATCAATAGTTTCTTTAGAAAATACTCAGCTTTAAGGGACATTGGGGCAGTTTTGACTTCCAAATTTTAGCATAATCTGAGACAACCGTTGATGATACGTTGTTTCTCAAATGTAAGAGAAGATGTTTTAGGCTTTAATTCATGACTCACCTTGTTGAGTAAATTTTGCATAGTAGTTCATGGGCACAGAGACTGAATACTGTAATACTGAATACTGTAATAATGGAATTAAAAGAATTCTATTAGTCATTTCAGCTAAAGGCATGGTTATCCACATACTCTGGAGCAAGTGTTATTTTGACTGTGTCTTGTGCCCTAAAGCTGACCTGTAAAACTAAGTTACAATGTTCGAGCCCTAAGAGGTTTTTCCCTTCTCCTAAGGACAGGCTTCCTGTTACCACCTTGCTAAGAGAGAACAAGTTTCTTGTACACCCAAGATAAAGCTGCTGAGTTTTCGCAGGAGGAGGAAGTAATTCCAGATTAGTCTCTTCTTTCTGTTGCCTAAAAAAGAGTAGGGGTATGAGAGAGAGAGAGAGAGTGAGAAGAGAAGATGTGAAAGTGTGGAATTGAGGATGTGAAAGAGAGAAGATGTAAGAGTGGAAGCAAGAGAGTTTAAGAAATGATTTAGGAACAAAGAAGGATGAAGGTGAAAGTGTCAGAATAGCTGAAAGAAAGATGAATACAAAATGAGTAAAACAGACAGAAATAGGTTAAGAGCATGCCAGAGTTGAGTAGGAGAAAATGAGTGGAAGAAGACAAAGAAGGAGGTCTGAGCAAGAACAGAAAGTGTGCAAGAGCAAAGAGAATACTTAAAGATGTGAAGTGAGTCAGCATGCCAGTGAAAGGCAGTATGTATGAGAAAGGGATTGAAAAGGTTGAGTGTAAGAGCAAGTGAGAAAGAGGGAGAAAGAGTGTTAGAGAAAAACAAAATGGGATATGTATGATAGAGATAAAAAGTGAGTATGAGAGAAAATGATAATGTGTCAGAGAATGTGAGAGACCAGGAGAAATCTATATTTGCTTATGGAGAACAAATACTTTGAGTCTACTTGGAATTTTCTGACACTGATGGAAATGTGCTGAATGATGACCACCTCAAGTGGTTAACACAGCCCTGTCAATGTGTGTGAGGCGAAGAGTTACAAGGTCAAAGTCAGGGTTAGTACAAAATATTACTCTCTGGATAGAGGAGGAAGTCTGAGAGATTTCCTCTTTCTAGGAAGTCTAAATATTTTCACTTCTGTCATTCTTTTTTTTTTTTTTTTCCTGGATAACTCATTGTGAAAATTGCACATACCAGGATGAAGTCACTAGTCAGACCCAGACAATTTGGGACTGAGAAAGTATGAAGAAAATAAACTCATGTTTACATGTATATGTGCCTGAGATTTAGCAAACAAACAAACAAAAATCTCAAAGACATTTACAAGTTACCCATCTCCACCAATACATTTATTATAACTCTGACTTTGAGCCTCTGGAACCAATGAGCTCAGTCTAAGCAGCTTACATTAATTTCTTCCTTTTGCTAGCTAAAGCTTCCCTTTACCCTTCTCTCAGCAGAAGCACCTGTGGCTTGCCTCAGCCATTCATGCCAGATTGTAATCCTACATTTTTATTCACTAATAAATTTAACATGTTTGGAAATATTTTTCCTCTGATGTATTTTTTAAGGCAGATGTAATCCAGTATTAGAAGCAGTTCGGCAGAAAGAATACCTCTGCTTATGTTGTGGGAAAAACTGGGTTCTTGTCACAGGACCAGAAAAGTTTAGGCACACTGACACTTGAAGGGAGAGGGATTACAGAATTTATTGGGCAAAAAGGAAAAATACTCTCAGCAAAGTGAAAGGGGTTCCAGTTAATAGGCCCCCATCTCACAGATTGAATCTCAGGTTAATACCTGGGAACAGGAGTGGCTAAGCTCTTTCTCCCTGCAAAGGGCACACATTTCCTATGGCCCTACACATCCTCCCAGTGTACAGGCCAGTTGGAGATTCTCTGGGAACCTTCCCTTGTATCTGCCTCCTTCATCCATCACTTACAGATACTTGAGCAACACTATCAGCTTTTAATGCCACCATTCTCAATAGCTCCTGCTATGGAGTAATACAAAGATAAAAATTGTGGAAGTTCCCTTGGATTGCCTTCTTACACCATATACAAAAATCAACTCAAGATGAATTGAAGCCTTAAATATAAAGCCACAACTATAAAAAACTCTAGAACAAAACCTAGGCAATGCCATAGGCACAGGCAAGGATTTCATGATGAAGACACCAAGAGCAATTGCAACAACAGCAAAAATGGACAATTTGGATCTAAAAACTAAAAAGCTTCTGCACACCAAAAAAACTCCAATGAAACTAAACAGTTTCTGCAAAGCAAAAAACAAAACAACAACAACAACAACAAAAGCCATTAACAGAGTAAAGAGACAAATTACAGAATGGGGTAAAATTTTGCAATATTAGACAAAGGTCTAATATCCAACATGTATAAGAACCTAAACAAACTTACAAGAAAAAAAAAACAACCCCATTAAAAAGTGGGTAAAGGATATGAACTGACACTTCTCAAAAGAAGAATATATGCTACTAACAAACATATGAAGAAAAGCTCAACATCACTGATCATTAGAGAAATACAAATCAAAACCACAGTGAGATACTATTTCACACCATTCAGAAGAGTTATTATTAAAAAAAAAAAAAAAAAAAAAAAAAAAAACAGATGCTGGTAAGGTGATGGAGAAAAGGGAACACTTTACTTTGTTGATGGGAGCGTAAATTAATTCAACTATTATGGAGGACAGTGTGGCAATTCCTCAAAGACCTAGAGGCAGAAATACCATTTGACCCAGCAATCCCATTACTGGGTATATACCCAAAGGAATATATAAAGACACATGCACACGTATGTTTACTGCAACACCATTCATAAGAGCAAGGAGATGGAATCAACCCAAATGCCCATCAGTGATAGAATGGATAAAGAAATACGGTACATATACAACATGGAACACTATGTAGCCGTAAAAATAAATGAGATTATGTTTTTTTTTGTCAGAGACATTGGTGGAGCTGGAGACCATTAACCTTAGCAAACAAGCACAGGATCAGAAAACCAAATTCCATGTATTCTTACTTATAAATATGAGCTGAATGGTGAGAACACATAGACACTTTGTGGAGAACAACACACACTGTGGCCTGTCAAATGTTGGGGGGCGGAGGTGGGAGGAGGGAGAACATCAAGGAGAATAGCTATTGGATATTGGATTTAATACCTAGGTGATGGGATAAGCTGTGCAGCAAACCTCCATGCCATACGTTTACCTGTGTAACGAACCTACACATACTGCACATTTACCCCTTTTATTTCAGTTAAAAGTTGGCAAAAAAAAAAAAAGGTGGGAATTTCCAGTGAGTCTTTAACTGTTTTTGTTTTACAGTCTATTCCTTTCTGCCTTGGCACTCTTCAAGACACCCCCTTTGTTTTGCTTGTCAATTATCACCTCATCCACTTCTTGGGATTTAATTTTCTGAAAAAAAAAAAAAATATATGATGGTAAGTTTTCCTTTTCCTGACAGGGAAAAATAATTTTAGGATTTGAGCAACCAAACTGTTGACTCAATTTTGGAGTCACTGACTCCCCAGATTTCCACATTTGTTATGCCATTTCCTTTTCAGAAAGCAGAAATAATGTCACACTTTCACTACTGAATCAAATACTTGCCTATGAGCAAAATTATCAATAAATAGTGGCAATATTTATAGTGCATCTCCTATTAAAATCCCGATTGCTCCATCACAACTCCTGCCTAACATTAAACAACATTCACTTAACTAGATGGCATTTCAAAGTACAAAACTTATTATAGAAAGACATAAAAATCAGGACCTTATTATTCTATGCACTAGTCCTTGTAATACCCTTATTTTACCTATTTTAATAAAGCAATCAACTATGGGTGGAGATTTGTTCAAGACTTACAAGCAATAAACTATATTGTTATTACAACATATCTAATATCTCCAAGTACCCATACATTATTAAACTCAATGCCCTTTGAGAGCAGGAATTTTATGGTCATTGATCTGTACATTCTTTGGTACTTCAGTAGATCAACCCACCCAAAAACCTGGGAAAACCAGAAATACACTTCAATATTAATGTCCTAGGGATTTGTTTAAAGTCCTTCCTATTTCTCTCAAATAGTATGGGCAGACAATGAGGATGTGTTTTGTTTCCCTGAGGCTCCCCTTTACTACAATATGTAGATAACCTCCATCTTTGCTGTCCTTTACAGGTATCCTGTGAAAAAGACAGTGTATTTCTATTAAAACAATTGGCTGTTAAAGGTAATTAAGTCACTAAAAATCATAATAATAATTGTACCCAGTAAAATCTCAGATGAAATATTTGTGCCATTTAGTTTCAGAAAATTGATTACATTTAGATCTGGAGCAGATTCAAAGAGTTTTGCACTTTATCAAAATAAAAAAGCCAACTTGTTGGTTTCTTAGACTTGCCGGTTACTGTCATAATTGAATGTCTAACTTTTCTCTTCTGGTGCAATCCCTGTTTGGTTTACTTAAAGTTACCAAATGTGACCTTGTTATTTGGACAGAATCTGAAAAGCAAACTAGTTAAACGAGTAATTGATAAATATTCCAGTTCTAGTTAATCCTGATTATAAAATCCCCTTTCCCTTTTTGTATATGAAAATAAAGAAAGTACTTTTGGGGTCTTAAACCAAAAGCGTGAAGGCCAATACTGTTCTCTAAGATGCTATAGTTGATAATTGGTTTCCACTGCATGAATATTTTTGCTCCACCTAAGAGCAGTTCCTGCTACAGCCATATCAGTCAAGGCAACTGAAGAGATTGTTATGGGATACCCCCAACTATATTTGTTTCTCATGCTGGGGAAGCTTACTCAACCTCTTTCTCACATCACACTTAACAGTTTTCTGCCAGGAAACTTACTTCCAATGAGCTTTTCCTGAGAGCTGCATCTCATTTATTTTTCTAATGCTGCAATAGCCTTAACTCTACAACTCTCCTGCCCTTTCTTTCAGATGAGACACTACATACCTGCTTAACTCTGACTGATGATCTTTTAACTCATTGGAGAATCTACAGGGAACTTCACTGGACAACACTGGACAACACTGCATTGTCTTTGTTCACACATGGCTCATATTTAAAGAATGATTCTGGTAAGTATTATCAGGCTACACAACGACTACTTCCTTTGAGATTGCGGAAGCAGCTCTTTTGTCTTTAGCCACTTCAGCCCAGCAGGCAGAGCTATTTGTCCTTGCTTGAGTTTATCTCCTTGCATAAGGAAAAACTGTGAATGTTTATACAGGGAGTAGATAAACTTTTGGAATTGTTCATGATTTTGGAATTTTGTAGATTCAAATAACTTTCCTCACTTCCAATGGAGACAATATGAAGAATGACCCTTATGTAAAATAATGATTAGATGCTATGTAGTTACTTGCTGCTTTAACCATTACCAAAGTTCCAGGCCACTTGAACCTAGATACTCTGGAAACTAGAGAAATTAACTTGCTGATAATGCAGCAACAGATGCTGCCCTTATAGGTCCTAGCAATCAAATCTCTGCCATGTTTCTCCTAGAGAGCCTCCCAATGACAATCCTAAAACAATTACTAAAGGTACACAGAATTGATCATCAGAAGCTGAAAAAGAAATTTAGATAAAGAGTGACAATTGATTGAGTGATAAAGAGGAATTCTGGTTTTGGAAAGATTAAAAAAAAAAAAAAAAAAAAAACTCTTCTGTCAGACTCCATGAAATGTTCCTCATTAACGAACATAGATAATAAAACTTATTGGGCTACAGAAAAGATTATCAATTTTATGCAATAATACTGGTGAGGCAACATCAATAAAGTGGCCAAAAATGCTTATTTAGCCTGCCCCACTTGTCCTATATTTAATCCTAGAAGGCCAGTGGGACAACCCCTGACCATTTTAATCTACAAGATGAGCCATCTGAAGTTGGAAAATGGATTTTCATACAGCTTACTTCCTCGCATGGATACAAATATGTTTTTGTCTTGATCTGTGTGTTCTCCCATTGAGTTGAAGCACTCTTCTGCAGATGAGCCAATATCTCAGCAGTGACTAAAGTCCTTTTATAAAAGAGAATCCCTACCTGGGGAATACCCCTGGAGCTCCCCAGTGACTCATTTTACTGAATAAGTTATAAAACACATGTGTGCTATCTGGTTAATCTTATAACACTTCCAATGAACTTGTTGTCTCCAATCCTTTGGACTAGGTACATGAACTAGTAGTTCCAGATAATTACTGGACAACCCATGCATTTGGCCTAAACTTATTTTGACACAAAATTAATAAAACATTAAGATATTTAATATTGTGAAAGTATAATCAAGGCAATGGATAAAAAATATAATCTGGCAGAAAAATCCTTCCACAGTGCAACCCCAGGAGACCCAAAATGCCATAACTTATAATCAGGAAGTTTTGTCTGATGGAAACATTTCCAAAAGGACTTACTCCAACCTCAGTGGAAAGGTTGGAAAGGTTCCTACGAGGACCTGTTGACTAGCGCCTGTGCCCCTAAACTTAAAGTAATTGATTCTTGGATACATGTATTTCATCTAAACAAAACATCTCCTTTGTGGACCTGCATTCCTGTCAAGAAATTGAAATTAAAAATGCATGGGATTTGAATCAGATAGCATCTGAACAGATGGCTTTTCCCAAGATGTTTGGACCAGGCCTGTATATCTTTTTCTAATTTCTGATTCTCATTTATTTTATATCCCTCTTCCCTAAAAGGAAAATGCCCTTACTGACATTTTCCAGTCTGTCACCACAAGGAATTCTTAATAATTTTTGGATGTGCCATCAGAAACTTCAACATGTTTCTGACTCTAATAACCCCCAACTTCAACCTGTAACAGATTTCACTAACATCCCATCTCCAACCACTAGAAAAAACTGTACTGTTGAACCATTCTGTGTGATTAAGCTTCCTTATTTACCCTTAACTCCTCTTTCTCGCCTTACCTTGTTAGTGGCCTCCTAATTCTGACCTCGGGGATTTTCAATAAATCATTACTTCTAAATTGTTCATTCAGACTCCCTAACATTTGTAAAAAAATTATTGTAACTGATCTAAGGATGAGGGGTTATCATAGCTTACAGTAATACAACTGACCCTGGTTTAATTCTACCTTATACAGAAAAATCACAGATGGAAGAAGTGTCTGAGCTCCTGTTGGATATATTTACTTTTGTGTGTGACACATTTTAGCATGTGTCCCCAAATGTGTACACATTTAAAGGCCAATGAGGGTTAGCATATTTGTGATACATAATTGACAACTGACATCTGAAACCAATCACGGGAATAACCAATGGATTAGCTCCCTCTCACTACATCGAAGGGTCAAACATGAGTAACGTGGTGAGCTGTGGGCCTCTGGATTTGCCAGGTCTTTTGTATCATGGTATGATGTAGCCATTAATGAATAAGAAAGAAATTTATCTCCTACCCTAGGAATTCTTAAAGAATCAGCTGCGATGGATATTGCTATATAACAGCATTTGTTAGCTTCTGCTATAAGGGTAATTTTAGATAACTGGATTGCTCTTGATCATCTGTTAGCTGAGTAAAATGGTGCCTATACTAATGCTGCATGCTGTACCTGGATAAATTCCTCTGGGAAAGTTGAGGCTCAGTTATATAAAATAAAAGAAAAAGCCATCTGAATATAACAACTCTCACCCAGTTCCTCTCGGTCATTTGATCTGTTCAGTTGGTTGCCTGTAAATCTAGGTTCATGTCTCAAAACCATAATGCAAACTGGAATTGTAATATTGCTATTATGTTTGCTTTATATTTTTCTTTTTAAAATGTTTGCCTGTTTCCTGTTAAATCTCTTCAGAAATTCAACTCCTGAAAAAATAATTTTGGCCCAGTGCTTTGAGATGATAGTGCTATGTAATAGTAATCAAACTTAATGATGCAATCTAGATTAACTAAGACAGAGAACTTCTCTTTCTGTATTCATTGTTGCTCAAAAGTGATTAAAAGGATCTTGACACTCACTTTCAACTATTCAGTATCTTTCCTCATGTGGACCCAGACCAATGAACTAGGACAAGTTTATTTCGGCACCAAGGGACACTCACAACCTGAATACAACATGAATGAATATGATGCTTTTGAGAAAATATCTAGACCAAAAGAGGGAAATGTGAAAGTTTACAGCTATCAAGATGAAGTCACTAGTCAAACCCAGACAAATTGTGGCTGGGAGAACATGACGGAGAAAACCTCATACTTACCTGTTTGAGATGAAAGAAAAAAAATATCTTGAAAATGGCCCCAAAAGAAGTCCCTTCCTGTTCTTCATGTTCTCCCGCTTTTCATGGCTTGCATGTTATGTGCACACTTACGCACATATTTCTACGACAAGGTTTATGAGTAGGCATTCTTTAGGACTTCAACAATTCAGATAAGATGCTCCAGAAAATAACATTTGTCCAGTAACACCATCTCCACCAATAAACTGATGACAATTCGGGCTTCGAGCCTCTGGGACCAATGAACTCTGTTTGTCAGCAAGTTATGTGAACTTCCCCTTTTGCCAATAAAAGCTTCCCTATACTCTTCCCTTGAAGGATGAACCTGTGACATGCCAAAATCATGCTTCTATAATATAACCTTTTTTAAAAATAATCCCAAATGAAATTCAACATATTTGGTAATATTTTTCTCTGATTTTTAGGTGGATATTATTGAAAACCAAAATTCAAACAGAAATAAACTCTTGTCTATATAAATTCAATTTCTAACTGTACAGGTGGATGTTGCCACAAAATTTACTCTTAATTTATTTTATCCTCTGTTTTTACTTTCTTAGTAGCAGGTGATGATAATTAAGACAGGTGAAACTCATAATGTCTGAAAATGAGCCAGTTTCTTGCTAAAACAACTGTGTGGAAGTAGTATAGGAGCAAAACAAACTGGCTGAATATCTCATCATAAAAATGATAATACAATCCCTTATATAATTCTAGCATCAAAAAATATACCTAATTCCCTTATTATGTTGATTGTGTCATGCCTACCCTTGTTGCATTTAGTTGCATGAGAGAATATTCTCCGAAGGATTGTAAATATTAATTGATATAATACTTAATTGAAATATTTAATTATAAAGTTTCATTGCATTTAATGATTCCCAACTCTATGTGATTTTCTAGCTTTGTTATTGCTCTGGTATTTTCTAATGTTAGCTATATGGCTTAGCATTGGTGAGATATCAAGTGTTTTCTCATTTTAGAAGATAGATTTTAAATTTTTAGTATAAGCATTGTTAATTTAATGACATTATAAAATGTTATAACTACCAGGAAAATGACTCCAAAATTAGAAAGGAAATGAAGATATTACTGAAGTAAATTGTTATGCTAGAAACATAATTGAGGCTGAAATGCGATCAAAATTAGAATATAATAGTTTTCTAGCATAAATGTCAATGGTATTTGTGAAAACTAAATTAAATTTATTCCTTTAAATATCTTAATGTTGTGGGATTTTGACTGAACTTAAGAATCCTGGCTGAGAATTTTTTTCTTTTTTGTCTTTTGCTAAAATGTGCTTATTATTTCACTGGAAAAAACATATGTTAATATAGTAAACATTGTACTCTAAAGCTGCTAAATAACGATTTCAAACTACTGTGTGAATAGGGGAAAATGTGTCTCCCTATTAATCACCCTTAAGTTATAAATAAGAGTATTTTATATATTTCTATTGATATGACAATCAATGGGAGTGTTTCCTAATGTTTTAATTGAACACCTTTTATACTCAAGGAGACAAAAAGGTATCTGACACTATAAGATTTCAAGGTAAGGAAGCTACCTTCTATAGATTTTCTATAGATATTTTAAGGATGCTCATTAGGGAGTGCACTTGAGAACAACACCTACAATGTTGTAAGAGACACAAGACGGGGCAGAGGAAGAGGGTGAACTCTGATGCACTTACGCCAGCCATGCCAACCAATCTAATAAGGAGTTGACTCTCAGGCATTACCTCAAATGAGCCACAGGGATTTGGCATTTGTACCTTTGTATCAACGAGTCCCTGGATGCAAGCTGCTCCCAGGAAAAGGGAATGACCTTGGGAAAGATATTTCCCTTTGGTCAGGGCAATTCCTAGGGAGGATCTTAGCTATGATCCTTCAATATCTAAAGCGATTTTTAAGAATTAAAATGATTTAAGTATACTTTTATTTGATATTATTGTCTTGTAGTAAACACAACTTCTCCTAAGTGTTTTCCAGGAGTCTTATACTGGGATACGCTTTGGGGATAAAGAGATGACTCAAGCATTGTGATTTTTGCTCTCAAGAAAGAATGCTGAAAGAAGAAATGATATGCTTCTATGCAAATGAGTGCAATAAAAATGGGCTTAAATGAGTAATTTCAACCACAGAGATGACTTTCCTCATTGAGGTACATGACAAAATCTGGAGGTATATTTTCCTGTCAAAACTTGACAGGATGCTACTAGCCTGCTAGAGATCAGAGTCCTGAGATGTGGATAACCATCTTCAGTGAGCTACTCCTCCAAGCTGCTCAATCAACAGTCCTTCAAAATAAAATTTTTCTAAACCCAAATGTCAATAATGCTAAAGTTGAAAAACCCTGACTTGACTAAAGTATGTATTGGACACAGTAAAATAGACAGAAATATTGAGTTTTGTTTAAAAATGACTCACAGAAGAAGTAATAGAACGGTGTTCTTTATGTGGGGAAGGTGGGGGATAGAATTCAGGTATAACAATAAGGACAAAGATATATGAAACAGTCAATGTGTCTGCAATGCTGTGAGCAGAAGAGTAGCTCAGGTTGATGTCATAGGCTTAGTCAAGGCCAGAGAAATAAATTTAGATTTCATTCTAAGTGTTGAACAAAGGTATGGATTGGTTTAATGCTAATTGTCCTGCTTTCCTTAACCTAGTACCCTCTATGTACACAACATTTGCCTTCTTTTATTGGATGTTCTCGTATCTCCTTTATTTTTATTTTCTTTAAGCAAAAGCAAGTTTATTAGAAGAATAAAGAAATAACAAAAAATGGCTACTCCATAGAGCGAGCAGCACTGAGGGCTGCAGGCTGGGATGATGATCTTTTCTCTATCTCATTCACCCTACTCCCTGGCTTCTGGTTAGGCACTGGATATTTCCATTCTGGAGTAGAGTTGCTGGCATGATGTCTCTTTTATAGCTCCTCAGATCTGACATGGATAGAAGAAGAAAGAAAATAATTGACAAGTCAGAGACATTCAGTGTAAGAGAAATTAACCAGTTACTTGTGGGTTGGTGTCATAACTTTCTTATGCTGATGTACAACATTGAATGAAAGACACTACTTCTATCTTTAAAAATTTGTATGGAGAGTCACATTTTGACAGCCTAAACACTCTCTCCAATTCCCCTTATATCTTCATTAACTTTACTATCTGAACTGGCACATGATTTTTTAAAGCCCACTTGAATCAGTGAGTGTTAATATTCTAAATAGATAAGTATCATCATCCCTCCGAACGAGAATGTGTTGCTTCCTTATCAACAGTATATTACCTTTAAAAAGTATTACTCCTTGGTATGCAGGTCAACTGCAGATTTCTGTCAGGAAAGAGAGGAGAGGTCTGGGTCTAATGAATCACTGAAATTTATTCCATTGGTTTGTATGTATCAACAAATTATTTTAAATACTTACAAATCGGTACAACCTTCCGATGATAATATATATAAAAGTCTTGCCTGACTTTTATTTTTTGACCACCAAGTCTACTTGGAATTTCTTATGAAGTAAGAAAAGCTATAAACTGTTTTTGCAAGGGAAAATGTTAGCAATATTAAATGTAATCATGTTATTAGGTTGACAATGTTACCTGTAAGGCAATTATTAATTTTGATTTTGTTGCTTTATATAAACATTTTAAAACAAGTTTATTTTTCACTTCCTGAATCAAACATCATCATAATTCCTTCAGAAGCTTGCAAAAATTAGTGCCTACATGTAAAGTGATCACAAGACATATACTAAATAGCTCTGTCCATACTCTTTGCTATGAAAAGTCTAGTAGGAGTCTTTACTAAAAATAAACAATAGAAATGAGTATAATAATTAACCTATAAGTATACTTATTGTCAAATATTTATCTATACTAGCAAAATAATATTTTAATGAGATGTTTTATATATAAAGTTTGTATTTATAATAGAATATCATGTAGTGATTGAATGTATTTGTTGTAGAATTTTATTGCCTACAGAACAATAATGGAAAAGTAAAATGTTAGTTTTTTAAAACACAATTTGTAAAATAGTAACCATTTGTTGAATTCTTTTATAATATATTCATAAATATATCAAGTCTGAAGGGTATGAACCCACATGTTAAGAAGAGTATTAATGTGTGGTAAAGTATTTTGTAGTTTTGTCTTACTATAAGCATATGTTAGTTTTTAAAAAAATGTTTTTCAAATTAAAGGAAAAAGAGCATTGACTAACCATCAAGAGTAAAAAAGTGATTAAAAATAAATAAACAGAAAACTATGAACAAGTATAAGGGATTTAATTTTTACATTCTAATAATGTTCCCAAGCCATTATATTGCATATACTGTATAACCAAATTAAAATTTAATTATATTAGCATTTAGTATACTATTGTACTTTTCCTTTCTTTTTCAATTTGGAATTAGTTCATTTCCAAATGGATGTTTATTGATTGCCCTCCCCCATTCAATTTATGCCTTTCTACTCATTGTTTCCTAAATTAAGTGTTGATGACTTTATGCATATTTGTCACTTACTGAGAAGTTCACACTTCCCTTTAGGGATGCGAAGCATATGAGATTTTTATAAATGAATTATGCAGCAATCCTTATTTAGTGATTTCTTCTTCAGGGACTTAAGCAGGTCAGGGACTGTCGAAGTGGTACATACTTTTGAAGAAGAGTATTTTATCTCTGGCATTGTTTATAATTGATAACACATGGTGATAAAATAAAGCAGACTAAAATTTAGTGAGTTTATTATTGCTTTTTATTGTCTACTGACAATGCTGCCCCAAATGGCTATTCATAATTTGAACTGCTCCCAACCCATTCCCTTAGTATACTGCTGTGCTTGTTCAAAGCATGTGTGAATTTCAAAATTCATGAATAAAATTGTTACGTGTTAATTGTGTAATGACATGCAAGCTTGTAAGCTCTCTTGAGGTGCTAAATTGGACACCTGAAGCCATAATTAACTGAAGTTCCAAATTAGCAATTTGTGAATTAAAATTTATGATTAAATTGCCAATGTAGTATGAAAATCCTGCTGGTCTAAGAAAATTCTGCTATTCATCAAATATTTTGTTGAGCACCCACTTTGTGAGTTTAGAAATACAACTATAAATATGATAGCTGTGACCACTGTTCTCAAAGAAACTTTTATAGTAAGGTTAAGTAGAGACCAGGTAAGGAATTCAAAGAGTTTTGAGTTCTATTTAAGATAAATATTTAGTGCTACAATTATAAAGGAAGATGATGGCGAAAGAAGAATCACACTTTTAGCTTTGGTGAGAATGGCTAACTCTACAATGTAAATACAAGGGATGATACAAAAGGGTTAATGATTCAAATCTTTTGTTTCAAAAATGTATTAGTATTGCTCTTTAGCATGGGTGTACATAATGAATTCCTAGTATATAATAATTTAAACAAAATAATGACACCATGGAAAGCCAGAAGAGCTATATGATTTTCCATGTATTCCATGTATAAGAATCCTAGGTTCTTCTTTCGGAGAATAGCCTTTTTATTACAGATACAATCCTAGGTTCTCCTTTCTGAGAATAGCCTTTTTATTACAGATACAATATAACAAGTCCAGAGTTCATTTTCTTGATTTTTATTCTCACTGTCATTATGGTTCACACTTCCCTGAGGCCACAAAACTTCCTTACTTTGAAAAGATTTTCTTTCTATTGGATAAATTGTAAATAGTGATAATGTTAAATATTTAATTAATCAGAATAGATGAATTAAAAAACAGAGCAGGATTTGCCATTTAGATAGTCTGGATCTTGATACAAAAAAAATGAACTCTCTCTTAAGTAGGAAAAAAGTAAAGTAACAGGTTCACTGTAATGGCTTGCTAATTGAAAGTAATAATTGAACAATTAAAAATAGAAGTATCTGCTATAAACATAAATTCAGTGAAATAACTACTGGGGCACAAAAGTCTCTATGAAATGCTCACTTCTTCTGGTCTATGTGGTATGATAAACATTTACAACTTTTAAAATTACTCTTTGACTACCAGATATATAGTCCACATTTTAAAATTTCTATTAATTTTAAGTTTGAACTAAAACTCACATCATGAGAATGATGCATATCCAAATAAGGAACCATTTGGCAGGCTTTTCTTTGGAAAAAGCTTTTCACATGCCCCAAACACACATACACTCAGTGTCCTAATTTGTGCGTTTCTTTTTAAATGTTGCTTTTTAACTCAGCATTACTGATGATTAGAGAAATGCAAATCAAAACCACAATGAGATACCATCTTGTACCAGTCAGAATGGCTATCATCAAAAAGTCAAAAAACAACAGATGCTGGAGAGGTTGTGAAGAAAAAAGAACACTTTTATACTGTCAGTGGGAGTGTAAATTAGTTCAGCCATGTGGAAATCAGTGCAGTGATTCCTCAAAGAGCTAAAAACAGAACTACCATTTGACCCAGCAATCTCATTACTGGTATATGCCCAATGGATTATAAATCATTCCATCATAAAGACTCATGTATGCATATGTTAATTGCAGCACTATTTACAATAGCAAAGACATGGAATCAACCCAAATGCCCATCAGTGGTAGACTGGATTAAAAAAAAAAAAAAAAAATCACACCTATACAACATGGAATATTATGCAGCCCTTAAAAAGAACAAGATCATATTCTTTGCAGGAACATGGATGCAGCTGGAGGCCATTTGCTTTAGCAAACTAATGCAGGAACAAGAAACCAAATACTGCCTTTTCTCGCTTATAAACGGGAGCTACATGATGAGAACACATGGGCCCAAGGAGGTAAACAATAGACAATGGAGTCTACTTAAGGATAGAGGGTGGGAGCAGGAAAAGGATCAGGAGAAATAACTACAGGGCACGAGCCTTAACATCTGCATTATGAATTAATTTGTACAACTAACTGTTGTGACCTGAGTTTACTATATAACAAACCTGTACATGTATCCCTGAACTTAAAATAAAAGTTTAAAAATGAAAAAAAACCAATGATTTATTTTTCAATAGATGTCTTTGTTTAAAAATAATGACCAAATACATATATCTCCTCTTTTTAATGTCTAATGTAAGAGATTTTTAAAATAGTACATGTCTAAACCTAGAACTAAGATAAATTTGAATTGAATAAGATTGCATTTCTTTCATTTTGGAAAATAGGAGCAAAAATATAAATTAAATTAAATTATGGCAAAACAAAAATAAATACATTTTTGCATGACTAAAAAAAGATAAAAATAAAAGTCGCTTCTAGAGACTAGCAGCAACAAGTGCATATTCTGTGCAGAAAAGCTATGGTAAGCACTGATAGTGATATTTTGGTAACAATGGAGTTATATTTTTAAAATACACGCCAAATATTTTCATAAAAATGTCTCAGCAAGCATTATTTATGGGCAAATTTAAGGTATCAAATTATATATTCTTTAAAAACTGAATTTGTTGCTAGTTATCTATCAATGTGTAAGAAATTAACACAAACATGCAGCTTAAAACAATACCCATCCATGATCTCACTGGTTCTGGGGGTCAGAAGTCCAGGCATGGCATGGCGACTTCTGTAAAGCTGCAACCCAGGTGGTAGGCTTCTGGGGTGTCAGACTGAATGCTTCAGTCTTCATGTGGCTATTGGCAGGAGACTTCCTCAGTTTTTGCCACGCACATATCTTCTTAGGCAACTCAAAACATGTGAGCATACTTATTCAAAGACGGCAAAGGAGTATCTGCTCACCACAAATATATTCCATTCTTTTTACTTTTAATATAAAGAATATATATTTTGTATGTTATTTGTGCCCATATTGTGTGACTTGAATCCTAGGAATGACCTAAACCACTGGATCCATATGAGAGTAGTAGTAAAGTTAGTAGTTACTGAGATTCTTCATTAAGAGAAAATCTACAATGGTGATACTTAGTGTGGAGATGGACATGCTGGTGGTAGTAGTAGTGATAAATAATTATTTTAAGTGTCTATTTAAAGTTTAAAGACATAATTAATATATCTATGATGTTGTGGCAGACACTGCTGCTTTTCTATTCCAAGAGACATTTCTAATCATATTTGCTCTTATAATCTTTTTGTATATAACCTAGAAAGCCATGTAGTTACTTTTCTAGTCTATCTTGCCGCTAGTTGTAGCCAAATTACCCACTTTTGGCACACAACAAATAAGATGATATGTTTTGTGATGAGAATGCTTTGGGGAAAGCTTCTACTTTTCTGATGAAAACAGAAACCATGCTTGTTATGTCCCTTCTCTTTTTTTCCAGCTTGAAGGCAAAAACCATCCTGCAACATTACTGAATTTTTGAGATAATCAGATAAATATCAGTAGTGATGCTGTTGAGCTGCTGGAAGAATGGCAATAACATTTTATATCTGTGGTACTGGCTATTCTGTTTCTCACAACTAAATGAAATATATAAACAGGAAATGAAATTATAAACAGGAATTTATAATGCAAACCACAGAAATAACACCAAGCAAAGATAGTATTAAATAAATGATGGATTAAAATAATTCATAAATATGAATTTACAAAATATTAGAGGTCTATTATATATTTTCCAAGTAGGTGTCTTCTGTTAAGAGTTTTCCAATGCTTCTTAAATTAAACTCTAATGTTTATTTGAATTGCCTGGGGATCTCAGTAAAAATGGAAATTCTGATTCTACAGGCTTGTCATAGAGCCTGATGGTTTCTGTTTCACACATGTTCCTAGATGATGCCAATGCTAGCCGTCCACAGAATATACTGTGAGTAGGAAGTTCTAAAGAACTAATTTTTCCTGCTATTTAATTTCTTTAAATTTTTTTAAATTAATTTATTATTATTATTATACTTTAAGTTCTAGGGTACATGTGCATAACATGCAGGTTTGTTACATATGTATACTTGTGCCATGTTGGTGTGCTGCACCCATCAACTCGTCATTTACATCAGGTATAACTCCCAATGCAATCCCCCCCCCCGCCCCCATGCTAGGCCCCGGTGTGTGATGTTCCCCTTCCCGAGTCCAAGTGATCTCATTGTTCAGTTCCCACCTATGAGTGAGAACATGCGGTGTTTGGTTTTCTGTTCTTGTGATACTTTGCTGAGAATGATGGTTTCCAGCTGCATCCATGTCCCTACAAAGGACACAAACTCATCCTTTTTTATGGCTGCATAGTATTCCATGGTGTATATGTGCCACATTTTCTTAATCCAGTCTGTCACTGATGGACATTTGGGTTGATTCCAAGTCTTTGCTATTGTGAATAGTGCCGCAATAAACATACGTGTGCATGTGACTTTATAGCAGCATGATTTATAATCCTTTGGGTATATACCCAGTAATGGGATGGCTGGGTCATAAAACTTGTATAGAATTAGGAGGTACAAGTGCAGTTTGTTACGTAGCTATATTGCACAGTGGTAAAGTGTAGGTTTTTGGTGTACCCAGTACCCAAATAGTAAACCTTGTACCCACAAGGTAATTTTTCAACCCTTACCACCCTCCCATCTTGCCACCTTTTGGGGACTCCAGTGACTATTAGTCTATCCTGTATATCCATGTGTACCCATTATTTGGCTCCCACTTATCAGTGAGAAAATGTGGGATGGCTTTCTGTTTCGCTGAGTTAGCTTACTTTACATAATGGCCTCTAGTTCTGAACATGTTGCTGCAAAAGACACGATGTCATTATTTTTTTGTGGTTCAAATGCATTCCATGTTATAATACCAATGAAAAAGGACATCTGATTTATTCTGTTTAGCTTTATTTAGTTCATTGCTGTATCTCATTGTCCACAACGTGTTATTTCAAGTAAGAAATGCTGACAATTTGCTTAAGAAAAGAAAAAAAAAAAAAAAAAAAAAAAAAAAAAAAAGCCCTGTTGAAATGAGTAGTCAATACAGAAATGAACTGCTTCCTTGAAAGGAATAAAAGCCTGATTAACATCGGTGTAAGAGATAATGGAAGCTGAATAAATGTAAGCTCTACATGTAAAAACTTTTCTGTACACATTTAGGAGTGACATGGAAGAATATCAGGGTCAAGGGAGGATAATTTTTATTTATAGGTATGTGACTTTTTTTGTTCTAAGATGAGAATTTATTGTGTGTTTGTACTATGATGGGAATGATCCCATACAGAGAAACAATCTGATATTACAGACGTAAAAGGGAAACTTGCCAAAGCATGTGTGTGTCATGTTGAAAAGGATAGATAGATTGTAGCTAACAGGTAAAAGAGGTTTCTTAGGAGCAAGGATGGTTCACCCAGAGATACTACAGGGGAGAGTTAATATGTGTGTATAGATGTAAATAATTTGTAGTGCTGGGAAAGTATTAAAATTATCTTTCAATTTCTGCAATACTGTCTGTGAATTAAAACAATTTGTAGTCAACACAATGTATGGCCAGTTGTTTAAGGGAAAGACAGGGATAATTATTAAATTTTTAATAAGAATATAATATTCTAGTTAGAAACTGACATTAATGATTACATAAGGAAAAGGATACAACATACATTTTCTCCCTCTATATTGAGCGAGATTGTCATTATTTAATTAAGATTATCATTATTTAATATTATATACTTTTCATGTATTAATCTTGTATAAGTATCAAACACACACAGTCTATCATATTAATTACCCATGTCTTAGTTTATTCTACATACGGAACAAATCCATTGTAAAATGGCATACTATTCATGACTTTATTTAAAATTTTCTCTGACAAAAGTATGCCACATCCTAAGAAGTTTTGCATCTGTTATTTACTGTGTGTGTTTGATACTTATACGAGATGAATACATGAAAACTATATGATATTAAATAATGATAATAATCTTGATTAAATAATGACAATCTCTCTCAATATAGAGGGAGAAAATGTATGTTGTATCCTTTTCCTTATGTAATAATTAATATCAGTTTCTAACTAGTATATTATATTCTTATTAAAAATTTAATAATTGTCCCTGTCTTTCCGTTAAACAACTGGCCACACATTGTGTTGACTACAAATTGAGTATCGTAAGACTAAGATACATTTTTAAAAAGATCATTTAGTGTAAAATCATTCTCCCCCTACACCATTCTGCTTTACGTGTTGCGAGCTTCATTTATTTCACAATTTTTAAATTGAATATTGTGTTTTATCATGATGTCATGATAACTATCACAGATATGGTGTCTTAAACACAGATATATATTTGCTTACAATTCTGGAGGCTATAAATCCGAAGATCAAGGTGGTGGCAAGGTTTCAGTTTCTTCTGAGGCTTTTCTCTTTGACTTGTAATTTGGCTGTCTTCTCCCTGTGTCTTCACATGATCTACCCTGTGTGTGTATCTATATGCAAATCTCTTTTTATATGGACACCAGTTCTATTGGAATAGGCCCACCCTAATGACTTAATTTTAATGTAATAATTTCTTTTTTAAAAATGTTATCTTCAAATCCTGACACATTCTTAGGGACTGGAGGTGAGGACTTTGACATACAAATTTGGGTGGGATGCAAGTCAGCCTGTAACGCATACCTAAGGAATATAAGGCACTGTTTGGTGTTGTGTAAGTTACAAACATTCAAAGAAAAATACTTAAGACACAGTCAAGGAATGTCTTTACTCAAAAAGGGACACTAAAATGTAAAATCCAAGTCCAATACTGTTTTTCTTCAAGAGATACATACTCATTCCTCTGCTGTTATCAAAGTATTGATGAATATTGCCATTGCCAATGAATAAATAAGTCTTTGTGATCCAAAAACGAATGCTTAAACTAGCAAAAAGATCTATTCCATTAACATAACATTTTAAATACAACTTTTAAAATATATTTATATTAATATAACATTTTAATAACTTTAATGTTATTAAATATAACATTTTAAATACAACTTTTAAATATAACATTTTAAATACAACTTTTAAAATATATTTATATCCTTACAATTCCTTCCAGTGACTGTCTCTGGTCATCATACTCAGTGCTTATAAGAGGAGGAAGCAACTGTGTTTTGGGCATTTTCATTTCCTTTTCAAAGTTAAAACTTAATAGTGGTCATCATGCTTAAAACCAAAGCAAACGTGATTGTTGAATTTAAGAACAGCAGCATATGATTCTCAAAGGCTAACTTCCTTTGAAAGATATTACATTTACTTTGCTGTATGTAGTGTACATATGATTTGCAAAATTTTAAAAAGTCACATTGGAAATAGTTTCCATCTGAAAGATTTATTTATTTCCATCTGAAAGATTATTTATTTACATTAGTGTGTGTGTATATATATATTTCGTGTGTGTGTGTGTGTATATATACACACACTACGGCCAGGCACAGTGGCTCACACCTGTAATCCCAGCACTTTGGGAGGCCGAGGCAGGTGGAGCTCTTGAGGTCGGTAGTTTGAGACCAGTCTGAACAACATGGAGAAACCCCATCTCTACTAAAAATACATCACCTGGGAAGTGGGGGTTGCCCCAGCCTAGATCATACCACTGCACTCCAGCCTGGGCAACAAGAGTGAAACTCTCCAACAAACATACTAACAAACAACCAAAGAACAGAACTGAGAGACACAATGGTGGGAGAATTTAGTAACTTTCAAATATAGCATATGTAGTAGTAGCTGGCTTTTCTAAGTCCCTACTCACATTTAGACAGGAAATAATAGGTTTAAATTGAAGAAAGAGAAGTTGGACACTAAAAAAAGCTTTTTGACATTAAGGATTATGACACTGCATTATATCTTTACTACAAACTATTTATGAAAATAATGTCTATATTCTGAAATGTTTTCAATATTGTTTTGCCAAAAATAACAGATCAATTTGAATTCTACTGAATATGTATTTTATTTTTAAATATCTCAGATCCATATATAGTAAAATGAATAAAAAGAAACTAATCCAGAAAACTGACTTGAGTTTTATAAAGATGGCCTTGGCGTAATTAATATTTATAAAGCTATACTTACTTGGAATATATTGATCATATGCAAAGCACTATGTCTGACATTTAGAAAGTAAAGATTTGAACCCTTGGTGACATCTGAGAACGTTATCATGGGATTAAGTCACCTTTAAATAAGCTGGAAATTTTAAATGAAGCCTAAACAAAATATATAATGCAGTTTAGTAGAGCATAGAACATACACTAACACAGGAGGAAAACTTGTAGAAGTTTTCAAGGTATAATTCATAATACTTCTTCCTGAGATGGAGAATTTATGTCAGAGAAAACATAAGAATGATATTTTGGAATGAACATATTTTATTTATATTCTAACATCTTATCTGAAAATATATCTATTTTGAATAGACATGTGAGGTAAGGACAGCTTATCAGTGAACACACTAATAACAGTAAAAATAACAAAATAAATATATTACAACATTTACACAAAATGAGGCAAATTTCAACTTAAATTTAAAATATGTATTTCTTTGCCTGATAATTCTACTTGTCAATTTCTACATTTAAAGGAACACTCAGAAAATGCAAGATGTATACAAGAGCATTGATGGTAGCAATATTTGCAATAGTAAAAGTGACTTATAAATACTAAATGTCAACCAGTAGGGAAACAAATAATTAACCTCTAATTTATCTGTACTATGGAATACTATGCAAATTGTGTAGCTCTACGTGTATTAATATGAAAACATTGCTAAGATATACTCTTTTTTAAAACACTGTAATTTACAAACAATTACACTCTGTTGTACTATCTACTATATTTGTTATGTAAGTGTTTTTACAAATGGAACAACAAATGTAATAAACTAGGAGAGAAAGGACAGTCCTGAACTGGGTATTAAAAGACATTGTCAACTTTAATCTTACTCTAATATTAAAAATGTTACTAGTGAATATGCACAAAATTATTTGTGTAACTAAAGTTAAATTATTAAAATATTGAGAATTTAATAAAATTAATACAAATTAACAGTAACATTCGAAAATTTAATTTTGAACTCCATAATTGACATAATAATTGCACATATTTATGGAGTAAAAATGTGATGTTTCAGTGCATGTATGCATAGTATAATGATCACATAGAGATAACTACTATATCCATCAATTTAAACATTCATCATTTTTCTGTGATTATGGCATTCAAAATCTCTTATATTTTGGAATATGCAATACACTGTTATTTGCTATAGTGACACTAGTGTGTAATAAAACACCAATACTTGTTCTGTCTAACTATAACTTTTGGATCTATTGACCAACTTCTCTCTCAGTCATCCCTCCCCTTTTGTCTCTATAGCCTCTAGTAACCATTATTCCTACTCTATTCTTTAGTTGTGTGAAATCAACTTTTTCTGACTTTACATATGAATGAGAACATGTGGTATTTGTCTTTCTGTGTCTGACTTATTTCATTTAATAGTGATCCCTAGGTTTATCCATGTTGTGGCAAATGACAGGATTTTATTCTTTTTTTAATGGCTGAATGAAATGATTACATTGTATGTGTCTTCATGTGTGTGTGTGTGTGTGTGTGTGTGTGTGTGTGTGTAATCTTTTCTTTATCCATCTATAGATGGACATTCAGGTTGATTCCAAACTACATCAACTGTCATAAATAGTGATGCAGTAAAGGATGTGCGAGCGCCTCTTCGACATACTGATTTTATTTTTTGGATATATACCCAGTAAGGGACTACTAGATCATGTGGTAGCTTTTGTTTTAATTTTACAAGGATTTTTTACACTGTTTTCTATAATAGCTGTGCTAGTTCACATTTCCAATGATATAGCACGTAAGAATTTCCTTTTTCTGCATCTTCACTAGTATTTGCTATATTTTTCTTTTTGATAATAGCCATTCTACTGGGCAACATTTCAGATGACAAGATAAACTAAGGTAATCCATGAATTACAAACAAGTATTTTTGTATTATCAAGTTCACTTGATTCATTCATTTAATAATTATTCATTAAGTTCTTAGTATGTGCCATTTACTGTTTGGTGTCTTATTTCTTTACCACTGGAGTACTTAGAGTATTTTAAACAAGAAAAATATTATCTTAGTAATATTTGAGATTAAAACCACACAAAAATATTGGTCAGCTTAGGTTTTTGTTCTTATTTTTCTATATTTCTTTACTTTCTGATTTTTCATTATACCTTTTGTGTGGTTGAGACGACGAAAATTCCTGGAGTCCTTTTCTCATCTGAAGTACCTTTCAGGCCCTATTCAGTGGAAACGATCTGCCAAAAACACAGATGAAGAGATACATCTTTAATCTTACAGGCTGTCTCCTTGCACTGAATCAGGAAAATGATTTTTCTTTTAACATCTGTCAGCATGCTTGACATCTGCCACAAGAGCTTAGGCTCTATTTTTATTTTTTCTATTTAAATGATGCTCCAACACCTGCCCCTTTGATTCTTTTAGACTGATGTGGTAAACAACCAGGTAGTTTACAGTCAAATAACCCACCATATTTATTTTCTTTCTCTTGTTTGGTTCAAAAATAAGATTAAAAATACAGTTTATTTTTAACATGAGAAAAATGTGGAAATATCCAAATTACATAAAAATAAATCATTATTTTATGAACAATATTTCTTCAGTAAAGATGTATCTAATGTAACTAATCTTAACATATTCAATGAAAGAAGTTCTAAAAAACATATTTAAAATTAACTTCTATAATTATTGAAAAACCATTATAAGTACTTAGCATAAAGTCAATAACTATGGATTTGTCCATTTTTTTTCTGAGTAAAACATAATGACAAATGATATAATAAGTATATATACAAATGTTATAAAAGTTCACAATATGTGAACTCTAAAGTGGCATGTTTTACTATATTTTAAAAAGACATTTTGCATGTGACAAGATAATAAGGTTTAAATAATTGGGGTGTATACATGAAGAAAAATATGATCATATTAAATATCAAAGGTTGTTAGGCTCATCTTCTTGTCACAAAAATGTCATTATGTATAAGGCTGCTATTTTTTGCTTAAAAAAATGAAAATTATGTTGAGGAATAACATCAGAAAAAGATGATGGAGTAGGCAACTACAAACTCCTTTCCCACATGAAAACATTTTTAAAAAGCAGAAAGTATCAGAAACAACTTTCTCAGAACTCTTGACAATAGTCAAAGATTGATAACCAACCATGGTAGCAGTCTTGTAATGGCTACAGATCATGTTTGCAGTGTAGAATCCTGACCTTTGGTTTTGGAGAAAGCAAAACAGACCTTCTTCACAAATTATTCAGATTATAACTGTAATAACTTGTTTGGGGTCTAGCTAAAAGACTGATGCAAAGTAGTCAACTTTGTTTTTCCTAACTTGGAACTAAGGCCAGGAATAAAAACCGTTGCTCAAATTTGCTAGAAATAAAACTTATAGCCCACAGATGCCCACTGAAAAATAGTAGGATCAATGTGTACACTAAATCACCTACAACTTGAAAGAAAAACTTGGGGAGATTCCTGGAGAAATTAGAATATTAAAAAACACTCCGATATATGGGAGATTTGGAAAGTCACATTTATGCCAAAAGCATGATGCATACTCAGAAAAGACCGCAGAATGCCGTTAAGTTTTCACCTTGGATTGGCTCCTATGCTCAATACAAGCCTCACTGAGTGTTGAAGAAGTATCTCAGAACACAGATAATATAAAATAACAAGGAGATTTTTTTTGTTATTTTTAATTTTTTTTTGTAATTGTGTTCTTTTCTTTTATTACCTTTTGTTTCTTTTTAGCTTCTTTCATTTGAAGAAACGTCTACCAAAACACTAGCTCAACATGAACTGAAGACACACACTCCAGTGACCACACATAACAAGCAATACAGTCTTTGGAAAAACTAATTTGGAAAAATCACTAAGAAAATGAAACACTGCAGCCTCCCAATACCTAAACTCTGAGAAGGAAAAAATCTCATTTTCAGTGTAGCCACCTTTTAATATTCAAAGGTCCAGTTTTCAACAAAGAAATACAAGGTATACCAAGCACCAGGAAAAGTATGGTGAAATTATAAGAAATAAATGTATAAAAACCATCTATAGGAAGCCCAGACCTCAAATTTTCTTGACAAAGACTTCAAAACAACTATTTCAAGTATGTTTAAAGAGATAAAGCATAAACAAGACAGGAACTAAAAGTAATTAGAAAAATAATGTAGTAATCAAACAAGAAAGAATATCACTAAAGAGACAGAAATTATAAAAATAAACATAACAGAAATTCTAAAGCTAAAAATACAATGACTGAAATTAAAACTTCCAATTTGAGCATGCAGAAGAAAGAATCAGCAAACTGGAAGACAGGACAGTTGAAATTTTGAGTTTGAGGAGCAGAAAAATAAGAAAAGTAAACAGAGCCTAAGTGGTCTGTGAGTCCGGCATTTATGAAACATATGAATCTATAAATCTATAAAGAATAATAAATTATAAATAAGATAAAGTCAAAGAGGCTCATACCCAGAAAAAAAAAAAAATCAAATTGTCAAAACTCATAAACAGAGAATCTTGAAAGCAGCAGAAAAGAAGTAACTCATAATGTACTATAAAATTAATAGCCAATTTCTCATCAGAAACCATGGAAGGCAAAAGACTATGGGATGACATATTTAAAGTACTGAAGGAAAATAAAAATAAATCAACCAATAATTCTATAACAAGCAAAATTGTCTTTTATGATTTACAAAGGATTTATTGACATTCCTAGGTAAACAAAAGAGAAGGGAGCTCATTACAACTAGACTTGTCCTACAGGAAATAAGAAAGGAATTCTTCCAGTTTGAATAATAGGACACCAGCTAGTAACTTGAAACCATATGAAAAAATAAAAAACTCAATAAAGGTAAATACACACCTGGTCAAATATATGTCTGTATTATTGTAATGTTGATTTGTGATTTCTTTTTTATTCCCGACATGATTTAAAACACAAATGTATAAAATACAATTAAAATTCTATGCTATTTGGGCACAAAATGTATTAAGATATAATCTGTGTCAATAATAAGATGAGGAGATGTAGCTGTAAAGAAGCAGAGATTTTATATGTATTTTTATATTATATCTACTTAAATTATTATACATGTAGGATGTTAAATATAATCACCATGGTAATAATAAAATAATCTAAAGAGTGTACACAAAAGAAAATTAGATGAAAACCAATATAGTCCCTCCTAATCAATATTTACTTTCAATGTAAATTTCTTAAATTTACTATTCCAAAGTAAAACATTGGCAGTACATATTGAGAAAAAGAGCTAACTATAAAAAAAGATTAGTTTAGATTCAGAAACACAAATATATTGATAGTGAAAGATTGAAAAATGACATTCCATGGAAATAGTAACTAACAGAAAGATAAGTAAGTATAGTAATATCAAACAAAATAGATTTAAGACAAAAACTTTTATAAAATATTAAGAAAAACATTATCTGTTAATGAAACATTTGATTTATTAAGAAGGTATAATTCTTATAAACATACATGCACCAACCCATAGAGCCCCAAATATATAAAGCAAACATTGACAGTATGAAAGCAGTAGACAGCTCTACAATAGCTATCTACAGGGGACTTGAATACTTCACTTTCCCTTTCACATTTGACATGATCCTATGGGTAGAAAATCCCAAGAAATCCACAAAGATTCTTGGAGCATCAAAGCTAATGTGCAAATTCAGTAAAGTTACAGGGCACAAAATCAACATACAAATATCAGATTTGCTTCTATACAACAGCAATGAATTATCAGAAATTTGAATGAAGAAAACAATTCAATTTACAATAGTATCTAAGGGAATGAAATATCTAGAAATAAAAGTCATCAAAGAGGTGAGAAATTTACAAAAGGCCTAAATAAATGGGAAGATATTCTGTTTTTTTAATAACAAGACTTAACATTAATAAGCTGTCAATACTACCCAAAGTGGACCTACAAGTTCAAGTTATCCTTATCAAAGTTAAAGTGGCATTATTTTGTAGAAAACGATCCTCGATATTATATAGAATTTCAAGGTGCCTCACATATTCAAACTCTGAAGATGAAGAAAAATTTGCAGAATTTATACTTTCAGAATTTACAAATTACTAAAAAGTTACAGTAATTAAAAGAGTGTGTCACTGATGTAAGGACAGACACATAGACTGCTCAAATTGAGAGTCTAAAAATAAATTCATCCATTTGAGACAATTAATTTTTAACACAGGTGCCTAATACATTCAATGGAAAACAATACTTTCTTCAACTGATGGAAGTAGGACAACTGAATATTATGCAAAATAATGAAGTTGGCTCTCTACATAAGACCATTTAAAAAACTAAATGGATTAATCACCTAAATTTGAGAGGTAAAACCATTTCGTTCATAGACAAAAACATAGGGATAAATTATCTTGACCTCAGATTTGGCAATAAATTCTTAAATATTACAACAAAAGCATAAGAAACAAAATAAAAATAGGTGCATTTGGCTATATAAAAATTAAAATATTTATACATTAAAGAATGTGATTAAGTGAAAAATAGCCTATAGAATGAGATAAAATATTTGCAAATCATGTAGCTGATAAGAGTTTAATGATCAAAACATATAAAGAAGTGATATAGCTCATCAACAAAAAGACAATCAATCCAAATATAAATGAGAATCAGACTTAAATAGACATTTCTCCAAAGGAGCCATATAAATGACCCATAAGCCAATGAAAAACTGTTTAACAACATTTGCCATTTGTAGTAATTCAAATCAAAACCATGATGGGGTACCATTTCACACTTACTAGAATGTCTATAATAAAAACACGCAAAAGTTTTGGCAAAGACATGGAGAAAATGAAACCCTGTGCATTACTAATGGGAATAAGAATTCTGCAGTCAGTTTGTAAAGCAATTTGGCAGTTGCTTTAAAGGAAATTAAAACATGGAATTCCCATTTGACATAGGAATTGCAGTTTAAAATATAAAACCAAAATAATCAAAAAGAGACTCAGATAATTTTATGTCAATATTCATTGCAACATTATTCAAAATAGTCAAAAGTTAGAAACAACTCAAATGTCTATCAACAGATGATGAATGTATAAATAAAATGTTTCATACACATAAAATTGGAATACTATTTAGCCATAAAAGAGTTAAAGTTCTAGTACATGGCACAAGATGGAAAATTTGTAGAAACAGAAGTAGATTAAAGATTGCTAGGGGCTTGCCTTTCCAAGCTTTTAGAAATCATTCAGATTGCTTGACCTGGTCCTCTTGTAGCATTGGCAACACTTTGAAATACTTCTGTTTCTCTAGTCACAACTCCTCTGACTCTAATCCTTCTGTGGCTTTCTTAAAATGATCCTGTGATTACATTGGGCCAATCCAGATAATCCAGAATAATATTCTCATCTCAAAATTCTTAACTATGTCACATCTGCAATATTCCTATTGCCTATAACCGATTGATAGGTTTTGGGGATTAGGATGAGAACATTTTTGCAGAGCCCATTTTCTGCCTGCTACATGGTCAGAGAGCATAATCTACCTAATTTCAATCTTTTCAAAATCTTAAGATTACTTTATAATTCAGGATATGGTCCAACTTGAATATTTCGTGTGCATTATAAATGGAAAGCATTATTGATTGATTGATTGATTGATTGAGACACTGTTTTGCTCTTGTTACCCATGCTGGAGTGCAATGGCATGATCTCGGCTCTCTGTAACCTCTGCCTCCTTGGTTCAAGCAATTCTCCTGCCTCAGCCTGTGGAGTAGCTGGGATTACAAGCACGCACCACCACTTCCGGCTCATTTTTGTATTTTTAGTAGAGATGGGGTTTCATCATGTTGGTCAAGCTGGTCTCGAACTCCTGACTTCAGGTTATCCACCTGTTTTTGCCTCCCAAAGTGCTGGGATTACAGGCGAGAGCCACCACGCCCGGCCGGAAAGCTTATTTTAAAGCAGCTTACTGTGTTCAATGTAAGTCATAGATACCATGATCCAATTCTATACCTAATTTAATAAAAATCAATATAATGCCTATCATTTTAGGTTATTTTACAACAAACATTAACTTTGTCTCCTTAACATATCTCCATAGGTGACATGTACTTTTCTACCTCATTAATGTTAGAATTGGTCGTATGTCTTGCTTTAGTTTCATGATGAATGGGGTGTATTTTCCCACCTTTAGATTTTTGGCTTGGCCATGTGACTTGCTTCGGCCAAGTATGTTAACAAATGTCATGTGAGCAAAAATTTGAACTGTGCTCACTCATTTAAGCTATATATTTCGTGCTTCTACATTCAAACCAAAAGAACGTGCTTCAGATTATCTCTGGTTCAGGAGAGAATGAGAGATTGGTGGAGCAGACCTGAGTTCGACCTTCTAATTGGAGAAAAATGTATCCCAAATAATCTAAAGCTCTAACTATTAAATTAGTTGAAAAAGGCAAAAAATTAATGGAGATGGTTTTATGCTACTGCATTTATGGTTAATTTCTGATGCAACATTATTGGAGCCATCACTGGCTAATTCCACACGAGTGGAAAGTTTATTAATCAATATAATGTCTAAAAGGTAGGCCCATTAAAATAAAATAATGTCTATTATCATACAAAAGTACACAGGCATGATTGTACAATATCAACAATTATAGACTTATACAGATAATGTGCATGGCAAGTCCAGTAAACAACTCTTGGTAAAATTTCTGACAGGAACCACAATGAAACTGTTCTTATCTTTCCTCAATACTTATTTTCAGGTTAGTGTATGTGAAATTGCACAAAAATATTTCTGTTCAAACATGAAATACAGTTAAGTCCTAGTGATAAATTTTAAAAAGGTTTATCCTTGGCACAATATCCTGTAAGCTGCTTCCTGTAGGAAGTGGCAAAGTGCTTATCTGTGTAATACAGTATTATGCATATGTGGTACACTTAGCATCCTTTGTCACCTGTTCTTGAAAGTAAGAGGTCCTTGCAGCCATTCTGACAAACAAAAATACTCTCACAAATATCTAAAAAGTGTCTTTCTAATAGGCAGTAAAAGGTACACATGAAAATCACCAATTTAAGTATATTAGTAATCCTGAAAACAACTCAATCATTTAAAGTTAATCTAAGAATATGTATATATTAAGAAATATCTATTTATCTAGTTAGATAGATGATAGATAGATAGATAGATAGATAGATAGATAGATAGATAGATAGATAGATAGATAGACACATGAATATGTCATGATATAATAGAGGGGAAATTCAAATTTCAAACTATTTGCAAAATAGAGCACAAAGTGTCACGTGGGGAGCAAAATTGAATACCCTCAGACCATCAGGTGTTCTCCTGATTATTGCAATTATAAAAGGAGAATGAACCAACGATTTTAAAATTGAAATAAGAGAAATATAGCTAAGGAAAATTGGGATTAATTGGAAATGATCTTAGTCAGTATTCCAACTATATAAACCAAGAAAATCGGCCGGGCGCGGTGGCTCAAGCCTGTAATCCCAGCACTTTGGGAGGCCGAGACGGGTGGTTCGCGAGGTCAGGAGATCGAGACCAACCTAGCTAACACGGCGAAACCCCATCTCTACTGAAAAAAAAAAAAAAAAAAAAAATACAAAAAACTAGCCGGGCGAGTTGGCGGGCTCCTGTAGTCCCAGCTACTTGGGAGGCAGAGACAGGAGAATGGCGTAAACCCGGGAGGCGGAGCTTGCAGTGAGCTGAGATCCGGCCACTGCACTCCAGCCTGGGCGACAGAGCGAGACTCCGTCTCAAAAAAAAAAAAAAAAAAAAAAAACCAAGAAAATCTTCTAATTGCATGTATTCATATATCGAAGTTGAAGCTTCATAAAGGATCAACTAATTGTTTCCTGACACATATTGCTATTCTTGACTCATGATATTGTATAATAAATCCAAATGGGTATTTGAGAAATTCTCTGATGTTAATTAAAATACACTTAATGGATACATCAAAACTGTTAGTAGAGTTTACAGAGTCACTTTTCTAAGCAGTTAGAACAAAGTGGGATAATAGAATTTCATTGTAGTCTATGACATCAGATATATATGAGGTAAGGGAGGTAGGGCATTTCAGAAAATAAAAATTGAATAGGTTGTAGAGAACTCTAAAAAGATTTCTTATTTCAAGTATGTTGTTTGGACTGCTGAAATCATTCCTGGTTAAATAAGCAATTATACCTATAGATTATTATTCCCTGTGTTAAGAGGCCCCATTCAAAGATGATTTACAATGACTAGTTCAGGTGAGACAGCCACAAATAACAGCTTCAGAGGTATGGTAGAGGTTGGCAAATACAGTTTTATGTATATGTATTAATAGTCCTTTTCTCAGTATTACTCTTTTCTTCATTCGTAATTAAATCACATTTTTAAGCAAGTTAACACCTCTAAAATTGGATTGCATCTTAAAAATTATGGCTTATTGTATTAATTAAAATACAGTAGTGTGTCAGTCTTTTCTAATTTAAGTAGCTTATTTTAGGTAAAAATCCATCTTCCTGGGATTTTCTCACTACCTAAATAGACATTTGGTTGACTCAGGGCATGCATAAGAGGAGAGAATACCTGAAATGCACACATGAAGGATCACCTTTTTTCCTCTTTGTCCTTTGACTTTCCAACTAGTGACTTCTTCAGGCTTTGGTATGGCTTGTTGGCATCTGCTAGTGAAGTCTCAAGTGTTGAACCCATGGTCTGTTTGTTTGACTTGTTCAGAGATCAGTGTCTTTCTTGCATTGCTGTAGACACCTTTGCCTTTCAGCCATATTCTACATGCCCTCTGTTTAGCAGCTAATCTCCACCCCCCAGCCCCTGCAAATCTTCTAAAACTGGGCATCTCTCTGCTACATACTAAATGTTTTTGTCCCTCCTCAAATTCAAACATTGAAATCTAATTCCCTATGTGATGGTATCTGGAGCTAAACCCTTTGGGAAGTGATTAAGTCATGAGGGTAGAGTCCTAATGAATGGGATTAGTCTCCTTATGAATGAGACCACAGAGAGCTTACTCAACTCCTTCGACGTGTGAGACACCAAATGTGCTGCCATTCTAATCTTGAACTTCTCAGGCTCCTGAACTGTGAAAAAATAAATTTATTTACTTTATTAGCTACCCATTGTATGACATTTTTGATAGTAGCCCAAAGGAACTAGGATAGTTTCCACTTTCCAGAGGCTCTCCTGCATGATGCTGAGTCTGAGTTTTATTATATTTTGTTGTGTGGTGCTTTGCAGAACATGGGAGTACCTTTCATGACACAGCAAGAATTAAGGGAGGTGCAGTAGAGCTAACTCATGTCCTTTTACAGCCACTGTGCCCTGTGCTGTCATGATAGTTCTCTGATTTTTGTGTGCCATGTGGCAATAGGCCTACACTGTCCAGCTATCTCCTTCTAGGATTAGAAACTGAAAGCCAGTATAAAATTCTGCTCTCTCATTTTTTTCAGTTATATTTTAAACCTATTTGAGAATGCCATTTTATTTTCATAATCATTTGGAAAATAATGAGCTTTCTATAATATGCCAATAATGTAATCATAAAATAATTATCCATGTACAAGTTTTAGATTTCTAAATTTAATTTGATGTTAAATCTTTCGCCAATTTTGTGTTACCACAGGATGTAATTGAGTTATCTGACAGCTGTTTTATAACATAAGCTCTTAAACAAAAACAAAAGTAGATCAACCCATCACCAAATTGATTAAGTGAAATGTGTTGGAAAAAGTGATTATTTTCTAATTTACATTTTTGGCAGTTGTCACTTAATATGCACCAGCTGAACCAGTTGAAAATCAAAAATACTGATGAATAATACAAATTAATAATATATCAATTGCATAACCTTAACCATGTATTAAATGTGAATGTAAGCGACTTCATTCTGAAGAAAGAAAAAGTACGTAAGTCTAAAACTTATAAGTATAAAAAATAAAATTAAACCATATGAATTAATTTTGTATGCTTTTTTCAACACCAATGACAGAGGCAACTCTTAAAAGGAGACAATTATTTTTTCAGGCAAATATATTCAGGTAGCAATACTTCCCTTCCTTTCCAGGAACTCATTTTGTGTGTGTGTGTGTGTGCTTTGAAAAAACAATCTACATGCTTATTCTGTAATTTCAGAATAATTTTCACTTCAAAACATAAATTTTATAAACCAATGCCAAATAAAATATTCTCTTTATAACATTCACAGGTAAATTTCATGTCTTTTAACATGATAAGACCCTCATTTTGTATTTTATAAATTTGCTTGGCCAAGAAAAGATGGTTTCCCAAAGGAATGTCACATACACTAGATATACTTTTTTTTTAATCTCTCTGTTTTGGTTTATCTACTTGAAATTTTTCCCAGCCAAATGTAATGCCCATATTTCCATAAATATATCACTGGCAAACGTTAGTTCTGGCCATTTGTATGATACAAGAGTAGCAGATATAACATATAAAAAATTGCCTTTCTTTTACAAAATATTTTTAAGCTTATTTGAATAGCTGCCAGTACTTTCATTGCCTTAAATGCGTTGTCAGAAAGAACAAAGGCTTTGGGAATTTCAAATGAAAGCAAACATACTGTTAATTTCTTAATAGTGTTAGTCAGTTTGCTTAAAGTGGTGCACTAACTTAAAAGGAAAATAATTAGTTACTCACTCCTCCCTTCAAGCCATCTTCTCGTAATCTTTTGAGCCACTTTTGCAGAATAGTTCCCTGGGTGGCCTTGAACTGACTCATTCCTCCTCACCTCTTCTGGCTTGCAGTTCTTAAGAATAACTGTAGAATTTGTTCAAAATGCAATATCTTGAGGTAAGAGGGAATTGACTGTATTCCTCTTACAGTCAGAGGGAAAGCTCTGTTCCAGTCCCCTTACAATAGGATGTCCTTCAACACTTTGGGCCTCTGTGTCACATTAATCTTGAGGCATAAAACTCAAGTTGTGCTGCTTTCTGAAGACTTTCTTCTGTGGTACAAGTGGGGAATGTGCACTAGGGACTCTACTGGCCGGGGCAGCTTCCTGACCCTTGGCGGACCAGCACACAATGACTCCTTGGCTTCTGTTGCTCTTTCCTGACTCTGTAGGTCATAAGCTTGCTTCATGTAACTTCTGTGCATTGGTGTTCTGTCTCACTGGACTCAAGCTGGCAACCAGTGCAGGGTGAACCTGCTTCACAACTTCTTGTTCAACTGTGGGTGGGAAGTGGAACACAGTAGTGTTGGAGAAGTCTTCAGCTGCTCATCTTCCTTCTAGAAACATTTTACAATCTTGGAGGATAATACTGATAGGCAGATGCTCATGAGGAGGGATGTGCAGGAAAGAGCCTCTGCTAAATCTTTCCTATTTGTCACAGGGAATAATTAGTAAAGAAGCCCAATTTTCTCAGAAGCTGTGTCTATGGAAAAGTGTACCAAAGATTTTTTTTAACTGAGTTTAGGTAAATTGTCCACTAGGATCATCTTTGTTCTGCTTTATTTTTCTTTCTGTTTGAATTGTTGAAGGCTTTTTCAATCACAGATTATTGGTGGACTCAATCAGACATTTGCTTTTTACTTATTTTAAATGATTTGTAATAATTTGATTCAGAGAATTGTCCCAAAATCCAAATAGTTGTGATATTTCTCGGGCAACAGTATCCACAAAGTATTTTCATCTAAAACTTTTCTATGTAACCTTTTCCAATTTTGAAATTTATTCAGAATTGAAATTTTAAAGTGTTCACATCACAAAGTAAGGGGAGTGGAAGGGGCCTACCCATTCTTTGTCAGATAACTTTAAAGTTGTCCTCCAACTTTTTGCAAGAAAGCACAAAGTGGTTTTCTTTTGTTTCTTGCCTTATTGTGCTGTTTTACTCCTCTTCCTGGCCTAAGATTTTTTTCTATCCTTCTAAATCAAATTTTTGAGCAAGGAAAAAGGATAATGTTATAAACGCACCCAAAGATAATAATACTGGAATTATCAGAAATCTAGAATTTAAAATTACTGCATGAAGCACTCTCTAATCTTCCTTTTTCCTAGATGGATATTAAAACACAACTTTCTGTACTATCAAATGACTATTTTTATCTTACACACTAGGACATTTTGTTTTGCCCTACATATTGAATTTACCTGATAAGAATCCATCAGGCATATTCATGTCAGTTATTTTTTTCTGAACCTAAGAATAAAAATATTGATTCTATCCCCAACTGGGAAATAAATAAGGCATTAAAATATCATGGAATTAGAAAAAATAATTAGAAGCAGTAGATGTTTGATAAAACTATCTAGGACCTCATTTTCTTCTTGATATTCTAAATTTATTTATTTATTTATTTATTTATTTATTTTTTGGAGACGGAGTCTCACTCTGTCACCCAAGCTGGAGTGCAGTGGCCGGATCTCAGCTCACTGCAAGCTCCGTCCCCCGGGTTTACGCCATTCTCCTGCCTCAGCCTCCCAAGTAGCTGGGACTACAGGTGCCCGCCACCTCGCCCGGCTAGTTTTTTGTATTTTTTAGTAGAGACGGGGTTTCACCGTATTAGCCAGGATGGTCTCGATCTCCTGACCTCGTGATCCGTCCGTCTCGACCTCCCAAAGTTCTGGGATTACAGGCTTGAGCCACCGCGCCCGGCCTCTAAATTTATTTTTGAATTTTAGGAAGTGTGATTATAAATCCATAGGCCCAAATTCTAAAAAATGCATGAAAATTGTTATATCACTGCTTGCATTAGGATTTCCTTTTAATGAATTTACTCTACAAATATTCATTAAAAATTAAGTGAGATTTTTACTTGCTCACATGGTTTGGATCTGTGTCCCCACCCAAATATCATGCTGAAATATAATTCCCAATGTTGGAGGTCAGACCTGATGGAAGATGATTCAATCGTGGCGATGGAGTTCTCATGAATGGCCTAGCACCATCCCCTCAGCGCTGTTCTCCTGAGAGTGAATGAGTGAGTTGTCACAGGATCTGGTTATTTTAAAAGTGTATGGCCTCCCCCCACTCCCTTCCTTCTGTTTAAGTCATGTGAAGTGTTGGTTCTCTTTTTGCCTTCTGTGTGACTGTAAGTTGACTAAGGCCTCGCCAGAAGCTGAACAAATGCTGCCATGCTTCCTATACAGCCTGTGGAACTGTGAGTCAATTAAGCTCTTTTTTTAAATATATAAATTACCCAGTTTCAGGCATTTATTTACAGCAATGTGAGAATGGACTAATACATTTGCTATTATGTATTTTGAAATTGATTTTAATCATCAATCCCAGATGGCACTCAAAATTTTCATTCTTAATATTAATATTTTTTCTTTGACATCACTTTTGGTTTTCTATGAGCAAAAATAAAGCTTGCTGTTGCTTAACAGCTCCATGATTCCATAGGTCAGATTGCTAACATGCAAAGTAATGGATTTAATTTTGTTTTTTACTGATGACTAAATTGTCAACTGCAGCAGGTAAGATAAATCACATACCTATCATTTGGATACAACATGACATGAATAAAAATTGTGATTTTTCTCATAGTTATATATATGTATAAGCATGATTGGCTTTTGGCAATATCTCCAGATATCCTAAATGAATAATTCTTATGATAAATTTATACTAAATTTAAGGTTATTTATTACTTAAATGCAATGCTTCTCATTAGCTCTGGAAACATTTTTTTTTTTCTTAAGAAATAACATATATTTAGCTTCTAATGGGCTGATTGTCAAAAGATGAACCAAAAGAAAAACTAGCTAATATATATAAGAATCAATAACAAAGATAATATCACCTTTAAATGAACCAATATTTTCTATATCAGTTTCCAAATAAAATGTACATATTTTAATTGATAAAGATTACAAATACAGTGTTTTGTTGAATCATTTACATGTGAATTTTCTGGGTCATTTTCTACTTAACAAGTAATTGCCAAGATATCATCTACTCAAGTATAGTTATCTTATGCTTTGAAACAGATATACATTTATTCATATTGAAATCCTTAGATATTCATGTCCTCCATTCCCAAACAACGCATATTCATTCCCTTTAACCCATTTTTGTAATGCGTGACTCACTCTTCTTCCTTTCATTCTTCCACAGTTCCAGGGATAGATCATCTGTCATGTGGCTTACTGAGGTGCCTTGTCTCTATTGTGAGACAGTTATCTATGAGCTCTTCACATTTCTGCCCATCTTATGAGCAGAGGTAAGGACTGCCTTTGTTCAAGACTATATTTTCAAAGATATTTGTTTAGCCAACAGCCTTGGGATATATAGAGAGTGTGCCCCTCCAGATTAAGGAGCAGGCTTCTTTTTGGTCTAGTATAAAACTGATAATGTCTCTCTCTCTTTCTCTCTCTCTCTGGGGCAAAGGTCAAACATACTTACTGGTCCTTATAAAAGATTACTGCATGAAGTACTCTCTAATCTTCCTTTTACATAGATGGATATGAAACTCATTCACTTGTATGCTACTCTAATATTTAATTTACAACTCTCTCATGTAAATTCTAGCTTATATTATATCTCATTATAAATATACTTATTACTTCTAACTCATCTTAAATTCCTTACATTTTGAACTTAAATGTTTGAACTAAATTGAGATAGTCCATTCCTTATGAATTTTAAAATTAAGTGGCTTTAAGTATCAATGAGTGGAAGTTGTAGAAGAGTTCCTTTTGGGGGTTACTGCCCTTGAATGAAATCAATAGTCATTTATCTTTCCAATTTACAACAACGAAAAGGTACTTGACCTGTGAGGAACATGGGGGTGTAGATATCTCTTTGAGATCTTCATTTCAATTTTTTAAAAAATATGCCCAGAAGTTGCCTGTTGTTTTTATATTTGTATTCTCTCTCTCTCTCTCTCTCTTTTTTTTTTTTTTATGCTGACACTTGCTTTGCCATGTAGGCTGGAGTGCAGTGGTGCTCTTATCATTAATTGCAGTCCTGAACTTGCTCAAGCAATCCTCCCACCTCAGCCTTCTAAGATGCCTCTCTACAGTCGTGCACCACCACACCCAGCTAACTTTTAAATTTTTGTAGAGGGAGGATTTTGCTGTTTTGTCCAGGCGGGTCTCAAACTCCTGGCCTAAAGCATTCCTTCCACCTCAGCCTTCCACAGTACTGAGATCACAGGCATTCACCACTGCACCTGGCCAATCTTTAAATTTGAGGAACCTCTATTATATTTTGCACAGTGGCTTCACAAATTGACATTCCTAGGAACAGCATACAAGGTTTTTAATTAATCCACATCCACATCAGCACTTGCTATCATTTGTTGTTTTTTTTTAAATAGTAATCATCCTAACAAGTGTGAGGTGACATCTCATTCAATGGCTCTACAATGTCAGTCATGCAAAATAAATAATTTCTAGAGGTCTGTTGTACAAAATAGTGGCTGTATTTAACAGGTCACTATTGTATACATCAAAATTCGTCAACAGAGGTTATCTCATGTTAAGTGTTCTTACCACTAAACAGAATAAAACAAAACAAAACAAAACTCAAAGGAGTGAGAGGAAAGTTCTGGAGGTAGCCCATACGTTGATTATCTTAATTGTGGTGATCATTTTACAGATGTGTATTTCCAAACTGATCAAATTGTACATATTAAATATATTCAGTTTGTTGTATATCAGTTATTCTCAATACAGCTATTTCAAAAGTTAATACTCAAGATAAAAGGTATTTGTCCAAATGGTTGTTAGTCTATCACATAGATATAAGTGATTAGCAGGGGATACGTACTCCGATATATGAGCCTTTCCTACTTCCTTGGATCTGTGACTCTATCCTTGAAAAGGAAAGTGACATATACAAATGAATGGTAGAGAGAAAAATAACAGCAACAAGAAACAATACTACCAATAACAACAAAAACCACCAAGACTTTTGGAATAGCCTCAATACGGCTTAATTCCTATCCTCTTTGAATATTTGTTTTTGCTTTTATATAGTGTGTTGTTGGATTCTATTTGGAATAGATGTGTCATTGTTTTGTTTTATTTTCTGTCTCATTCTTTTTTCCCTTAAATGTATTTCCTATTGCTTCTTTCTGATTTAAATAACACAAAAAAATCCCCTCAGGACCTGATATATAATATCAATAAAAAGAAAATTGTTTCTTTTGGAAAAAGTGGTTACAAATTCCGAAAATCTCACATCGTTCTTTGTTCTCCATGCCTTTAAAGCAATCCCCATGGCGTCTCAATTAAATCCTAGTCTCTGTGAGTTTATTTTTAGCTTTAAAATACCTACACAAATGTCAAATAAAGTATTTTGGCTTCTCAACAAAATTTACTTTTTTCCTTTTTTTACTATCATAAAATATGAATTTTTTCTCAATCTTAGTAAATGTTTTTAAAAACTTGCATTTGTTATCCAAATTGCCAAAACAAAAAATATCTGAAACTACTTACTGATGTTCTGAATGTGTCTCTGTTTGTGTTAGTAATATCTAACTCCCTGGTAATCAATCACAAACTATATGACTCCAGAATAATCTATTATCTCAAATCTCGAACACACTAATGTAGAAGTATGTATTTAGGTAATGTAGAAGAATGTATTTAGGATCTGAAAAGGTAAATTGCCACGTAATGACAAATTTAAAATGAATTTATTCTGAAACTGCCATTTTAAGGTAGTTTCTATAGTGTGAAAAATACAATGTTGCAAGATTCTAAGTGTTTTGGCCTTTTCCAGTTCTTCAAAATAGGCTTTAGATTTCCTTTTGACTTTTAGTAACTTGCCAAGTTGATCTTTTCCCGAAAACTTTGTCTACAGAAAGGTCAAGAAAACTGTGGAGATCACTAAGGACGTTATATTGGTAAGGTACTTAATTTTAAGAGCTGTTACTGAGAAAGTGATCTATTTAAGATGGTACATATTCCTTAATTTATAACAGTTATTGAGACTTTTTCAGTTATTTGAACTTTCTTTCTGTTTTTGCAAAAATAAAAGTTTTATAAATTGGGTTTTAGACATTTCAAAACAAATCATTTGTTCATTTACCCTAAGGTTTTTCAATTTATGTATCATGGCAAACTCTAAGAGAGTTTAAATCTCATCACTAAAATATTAAAAACTGTGATCCAAAAATGATTTTTAATGTTACAGAAAAGCTCCAAAATGTGATCCAACTGATTCTCATAGTAGTGTGACAAGTGCATATGATCCAATATCTTTCAGTTTTATGAAAATTGGTTGTATATTTTTCCTCCTGTCTCTCCAACACATCTAATGCCGTTTCAGCTGTGCATATTGGAAATTTGTGCTAATTCTTCCTTTTTTCTTTCTAATTGTAGATGGAAGAAATTAAAATTGGTTTTCTCTGACGGTTCCCAGCCAACAGTCCTTTCCTCCTTCTGTCTTCCTTTCCTCACATCTCAGGCATTAGAGAACGTATACCTTGTTAGAATAACATTTACTGACCATATTTTAGTCACATCTTAAGCATTACTTTTCCAGAAATAAATGCCCATACATTTTCAGAGCATAGTATGTTTGTTTGTTTGTTTGGTATTTTCATTTTGTACATTTGGTATGCTTGTCTTTTTTGGTACTTTATGCAATGACCATTTTTTTCATGGTACATTTTAAAGTCCTTGAGGCCATGAGTAATTTGTTTTTTAAATGCATCCCCAAGAAAAATGTGTAGAATACAGTAAGTGCTGAAAATGATTTGTTCATTCAGCAAATTGCTTATGCCTTTTTTTTTTTCTTTTTTTGGACAGGACATGATCTTCAGACTATTTTAGGGCTCCCTCTTTCTGCAGCTTCTGAAACATTTGATGTCTTATTTTTTTTCCTTTGCTTCTCTAAATGCTCGAACTTACTCTCCTTTGTTGAGTTCATGTGTTCTATGCAGACTAAGTCATAGCAATGACCATTGCCTTCCTTGTCTTTGTCTTTTCTTCTTTCTTTACACTTTATGCCTAGATGCCTCTTTCCTAATTTTACTTCAGTCACTATCCATAGGCCACAGATTATCAATACACATGCACAACTTCCTATATACTCATCTACATAGATGTTTGTAAGGAATTCAAACTTCAAAAGGTCGAAACTGATTTTATAATCTCTCTCCAAAATCTACTAATCACGTACTGTACTTCAGTAAATCATAGCGAGGCAGGAGAATCAGGTCTGGAGGCAGGGAACCTAATGCTGTTTCACGTTGACTTCCTAGAACTAAACTGAAAGGAAAACTCTAACTTTACACACCTAAGTAACAAATGGACCAGAGGCTACTCCCTTTGACCATTTTTGCGAGGCAGATGGGAAATTGGTTGGTGGAAATTGGTTGTCCTCAACAAATCATACTGAGTACGGGTCCAGTCTTCATTTGTGAATTTGTAACTTCACTCCAGTCTCTGAATGGTTGCCGTCTGCAACCAATCAGACTAATTGTGCGATACCATTTCAGTTACACAAGGTAAGTATGAAATGGCCAATGGGAAACTTCTGGGGGTATTTGGACACAAGAAGATTCTGTATCAGGGTCGTTGAGCCGCTGCTCGGGCCCGCTACCAAACTGTGGAGTGTACTCTTGTTTTCAATAAATCCCTGCTTTGGTTCTTTTGTTGCTTAATTCTTTCTTTGTTTTATCCAACTCTTTGTTCAAAACACCAAGAACCTGGACAAATTACAGTCACGACCCTCTAATGGTGACAATAGTTATATTTATTTAATTTTTCAAACTGAAAAAAAAAATACATGTATCTTGTCAATCTACAGTCCTTTTAATTTCATACTTAAATATTTTGAATATATGCATTTCTCTCTATTACTATTGAAGTCAGAAAAGAATGTACCATCATACCATCGTTGGAACAATGTCCTGACATATTCGTTATTACTGTAAATAGAATGGAGTTTGGAAGAGTGACCTGTATGCTGGAATTTTAGAGAGAAAAGTTATTAGTAGTTTCAGATAAAAATATCTGACAAGTGACATGTAAGAATCAATATATAAATGTTTATTGAAAAAATACTACTAAAAAGAAGACAGGGTTTTTTTTAGGGCACAAAATTAATAAAGTAAAGCAATTAAAAATAGTGATGGTAACTGAATGTTAATTGGAGCCAAATATACAAAAGATCCTTTGCCTCAGACCCTGAGATGAGAAGGTAGGATAAAAAATTATTATGAGAGTTTCATTATCCATACATGATTTGAGCTCAAAATGCTTAAATTGATCATATGCATTTTATTTATTTTTAAATATAGATATTCCATATAGATAATTAATTATAAAATTTAATATATCTGTAATAATAGTGTAATACTAATAAAACAGCATTCTAAACAAATTTTAGGAATATGAACAGTGGATTTGAGTACAAAGGTGGATGAAACATAGCAAAAAATTGCCTTCCATAATTTAGACAGGAAACATTGAAGTCATTTTTTTTCAAAAGAATTCTAGGGAAGCTTGTATTGAGGAGATGCAGGGAGAAGAGGAGAAAAGGAAACAGATTGTGTGATTATTTGGGGCTCTGTATTGGCAACATTTTATCTTTATTTTACCTCATCCTTTCCCCAGCACTGTAGTCTTTTTTTTGATGTCTAAGTAAAAATCTCTGAGGAAACTGAGCAAACTATTTTCGGGTTACATGGAGTTCAGTGTGAACGTTCCAGAGTAAAACTCCCTGTTTTAACATTTTGGAGGGCAAAAAACATTAGTTCGTTGGCCCTAACTTAGTCCTGAAGTGAAACAAATTAGTGAAAATAGCCTATGAACAGACATTAGATTTCTAGCCAGTTACCCATTCAGAAGCTGTTGGGGGAAGACTCCAGTCTATATAACAGCAAAGGAAACTCTTGTTTGCTATGATTTGAAGCAGCCTATTATTTCAATTTTAATTATACATATCCTCAAACAAGTATCAACAGAAACATAAAAGATATTTACTATATTAAAAAAAATAATAAAGAGAGAAATAACTAAGGAGACTATTTACTAAAGCTATTAATGCCTCTAGATATATTTTAAAGATGAAATCCATTAAAAAGAATAATCTAGAAGAAATAAGCAGAGTAGAATAATAACTATCTGACATTAGTAATAAATATCATTTATAATATAAAACACTAACTAGAATGGTTGGATGAGTTGTTTCAAGTCTAGAATATAGGAAACAAGCAAATGTATGAAAAAGTAAAAGAAAACTAAATGCCCCTATCTAACGGTTCTGCATCAAAACAATACGAACAGATAACATGGGAGAAGGAAGTTAATATTGAAACTATTTAAAACATTAAAATTATTAAAACAAAATAAAGACATAAGTTTTAAAATTCAAAAAATATATTGTACAGGATGAATTAAGAAAAATAAAAATAAGGATAAAATAGAGAACTCTAAAAGTTTTCAAAAATAAATAAAATGGACTAAGATTTTTGTTAAAAGATGAGAGATCTACAAAAGAATGTCTAGTACAAAAGAATGACAATCAGATTAGCATTAGCCATCTCATAAATCATTTTTAATTTAAAATTCCAAAACATAAATTTTCTCTCTAGTGCACGCACTCACACACATACACACACACATACACAGAGTTATGTACCTTTGAAATGATTCAAGCCACCTACTATGTGAGTGTTATTTGTTTTTCTGTGATAAGAACATGGAGTATAATCTCTCTCCCTAGAAGAATGTTACATCACACCTTATTAGACCACATGGGTGAGTTACTACCTCAGCTACTAGACAGCAAAACATACATAAACCCAAGATTTTGAAAGACCTTAAGCTGCGGCAGCACTAACCTTTATCAACTGATTCTTTGAAGACCTAGTGCTCAGGCTGCAGGAAGTCTATTCTCTTCTGTCTTTGAGCTATTCTCTGAAGCCTCACCCACCAACACTAGTGCTGCTCACTAGCATGGAGGGACCTTGCCTGTGACTTGGAATCTCCACTGTGTTTGTCAAGATGTCTCATCTGAGAATCCCTTCTGGACAGACGTGACTTAAATTTTATTTAGACTTCACACCCACAGATGCCTATTTTCATCCTAATTAGCAACTGGACTTTAATAATTTGAACTCTACATGAAACTAGAACTCACTAACTGTGTGACTGATTAATGTACCTAATCTATCCAGCATATTTTCTCTGAGATTTGTTATTGTTTTTCTCCCCCTTTTGAGTACTGTGGAAAAAATATCCTTTATGGCAATAAACGATGTAATTCATGAAGTTATACTTTAATCATCTCATTTTAACTACACGGAACACAGGCACATATGTATACAAACATGCACATTTATACATAGAGATGTATATATTTGGAGAATTGAAGATTCGTCAGGTTTTCTTCTTGTTCTCTCTTTCTGAATAACTATGCAAATGAGCAAATGGAAGAAGAAGCCAAGAAAAAGGTAAATATGAGATCTACAAAAGAGTAGACAAATACAGAATTACAGTTTGGGAAAATGAAATGCCAAGAATAATTAAAATCTTAAAGCAAGACTTTTATTTTAAATGTCTGATCCAGTTTGAAGCAGTAAGTAAGGTGTCCAAAGGAAGAAACATCTTGGTGAAAATAAGGATTGTATGCTTCAGTAAATGAAATTAATGATGTAGATAAACTAGGGATGTGACCAGGGCACGTTTTTTATCAACAGGATAAAAACAAGGAACAAAAAAAAAAATTAAGAAAAATAAAAACTCAGAAACAAAACTTAGAAGTGCACGGAAGGATCAGGGCCAAATAAGAAAATTAATATGTGATATGGTCTTGCATACTTGACAGAATATAAAAGAGCCTAATCCATAAAACTAGGAATATCCTCTTTTGCTTATAACCAGGATAATGACATTGGGGCTAGGAACAGCATTTACATAGTAATAATAATATAATTATTTTCATTTTTATCATTCTATAGGGAAAAATATAATTTATTATGACTACTGCAGGCATTTATTAGCAGGGTAATGACAAAAGAAAAGCTATTATTGTCTATGAAAGCATTTTTACTTAAAGATGAAAATCACAAAGATTATGAACATATACACACACACACACACAAACACACAAAGGCAACTACACAAAGCTAGATAACGTGCATATTTCCAGCTGGAGGTACAAGGTTGCATGCCTCTTGGAACCCCTAAGGGACCCCAGATGTCAATAATACCATATGGTCCCATCAAGTATTTTGAGAAGTTCGGCTTTGCCATCCTCTGATTTTCTTTTCCCATTCACCTGGACCTTTCTGACTCTTCTGTACATTCTGAGCCTGTTTGCTTGAATGTCAGGTAGGTAATGCAAACCAAGCTTGGCATGTTTGTGAATGCTTGAATTGAGAACAGGTGAATCTAAAATCATTTCCAAGTATCACTGACTTTATGGTAAAATCTATCTTGAAAACTGAAGACATCTGTTATTAATATATTTAATAAAATGAAAGGTAAAATAGAATTAACTGTATTTATGAAGTAGAAGTGGGAAATAGACGTGGGAAGGGAAGTTTATGATATTAACAACTACATATCATAGGAGGGAGTTAAGTGATAGTGTCTAAAGTTAAAACTATAACATATAAAAATTGAAATATATTGGCCGGGCGCGGTGGTTCGCGCCTGTAATCCCAGCATTTTGGAAGGCCGAGGCGGGCGGATCACGAGGTCAAGAGATCCAGATCATCCTGGCTAACACGGTGAAACCCCGTCTCTACTAAAAAATACAAAAAAAAAAAAAAAAAAAAAATAGCCGGGCGAGGTGGCGGGGGCGAGGTGGTGGGCGCCTGTGGTCCCAGCTACTTGGGAGGCTGAGGCAGGAGAATGGCGTGAACCCGGGAAGCGGAGCTTGCAGTGAGCCCAGATCGCACCACTGCACTCTAGCCTGGGCGATATGGGGAGACTCCGTCTCAAAAAATAAATACATAAATAAATACATTGAAATATATCATGAACTGTTAAAAAGAGTTAAAATGATAGGACAATGTAACTACCACAAACATGCAGAGAGAAATGGAAGGAGGAGTGTAAGAGAGAAATATTGCATCTGTGCTATTCTTATTGTTGCATTAGTAAATCATGCCTGTATTTAACACATTTATAAAGAGATTCATAAACACACAATTTAGAATGATGCAAGGATAGTCATGGGCCATGGGAAAATAAATTTAGTAATAGAGCGGGTTGATCTCTAAGTTTAAGTTGTTCTGGGTGGATTTTTGTTACCACTTATATCATTTAGTTAAGTTTCTCAACAATGTTGAGTAACAAACACCCACTGACACCCTCAGTGGTACAAAAACAATAAACAGTTATTTCTTGCAAATATAGCTGCAGTTCAGTGAGTATGACTCTACTTTGGGTTTAGAAGCTACTTATTTTCTGGGGTTCATTTGTTTTCTTCTAGAGGCCAAACATAAGAGTGAGCCACTAACCATGTGGCAGAAGCTCAAAGGAGCAATGTCAATCATATAAGCACAGATCAATTATCTGTAAATATCATGTCCAATAACATTCCATTGGTCCAGTTAAGACAAAGGTCCTAGCCCATGTCAAGAGGCTGGGAAATATATTCTGCTATGAGACCTTGCAAGGCTGTGACATGTGATTCATATCTAGGCAAGTGAAGAAAGAGGACTAATAATTTAATTTACCACACATGTCTAGACATTACTTTGATATAAAATAATGCTTTTTAAATTTTAAGTAAGTATAAACAAACACATCTTCTGTTACTTATCTGATGTTTATTTGGTGCTTTCCTGTTTTCATCCAAATAAAAACTCCAGAATAATTAATATATCCTGAAAGACATTTTATAATGTGGTTTGTATATGTCCAATCTCATTTGGAAGACAATCCTGTTCACTACTCCTATCAGACTTCTCTTTAGTCTTTGTATACTTTATGTACTTTCTCAAGCTACATGTATGCTCTTCATTCTGCCTATAATACTACCTATATGTGCTTTACACAGCTAATTTTAACCATTAGTTACGGCTTGGCTTTAGATTAATGGTTTGTTGTGGTTGTCATTTGATTTAATTTTACTTTACATTTCTCACAAGAAACAATCAGCTATCATGAAATTATATGTACAATCACATTTATTCCTGGGTCAGCTATTTGGCACATAAGAAAATAAATTTTCCTGGGCAATACAACATCATTAGGATCAAGTATATCACCTGGCACATATTTATTGAATGAATAGTCTATCAGATTTTCAGCATAAAAGTGGTACCCATTCCTACCTGGGTGAGTCCCATGTAAAAGGATGTTTTTAAATGATTTCCTTACAGTTGTTTTATTTAAGCAGGCAGTACAATCTATTAAGGTATAAAATCCGTTGTTTATATTTACTTTAATTCTTATTTTAAGTTCATATATTAGCCAAAAGTTTATTAAATGTGTTTTTGTGTTTCTGTAGGTAAGCTTAAATTTGAACTTAAATTTTGCCTTGGACAACCAGCTATCACCACACTCAGTAGCCTTTTCACCTCTAATCAGAGATCTTTTTTTTTTTTTTTTTTTTTTTTTTTTTTTTTTTTTTTTTTTTTGGAGTTTCACACTGGAGTACAATGTTGCAATCTTGGCTCACTGAAACTTCCACCTCCTGGGTTCAAGTGATTCTCCTGCCTCAGCCTCCCAAGTAGCTGGGATTAGAGACATGCGACACCACACCCAGCTAATTTTGTATTTTTCGTAGAGACGGGATTTCACCATGTTGGTCAGGCTGGTCTCTAACTCCTGACCTCAGGTGATCCACCCGCCTCAGCCTCCCAAAGTGCTGGGATTACAGGCGTGAGCCACCGTGTCTACCCCGGATCTTCTATTTTTACTACATAAATAAGTGTGTCCTTTTGAGTGTCCATGAGTAGCTCATCTGGTTTCAGGGTCTTCAGCTAAAGTTCTGTTTGTAAAATTGTACTAGCTCATTGATTATGAAAAGGATACAAGGGGTTAGCTTTTTTTTTCTTGCACTTGGAATTATTATTTCATCTTTCTCTTAAGTTACTTTATTTATAGCACCTAAATAAATTAACTTCTGTCTCTCATACTTTTTGTTTTGGGTAAATGATTTGCTTTAAAAAAGGTCAATAGTATGATGTGTTAGGATTAGGGCTGGCTTTGGTCCAAAGTGGTCAGTTTAAGTAAAATCTTCCCATTGTAAACTGGATGGTTTAAGTTAAACTGCCCTTTGATTATTCCAAGGACACTTTCCAGTATGCTTTCCTTGTTAGGACTTACCTCCTCTTAGATAAGTTTTTGTTGTTTATTTATTTATTTGAGAGAGAGTCTTGTTGTATTTCCTAGGCTGGAGTGCAGTGGTGTGATTTTGACTCAATGTAAACTCCACCTCTGAAGCTAAAGCGATCCTCCCACCTAGGCCTCCCAAGTAGCTGGAATTATAGGTGCGTGCCACTATGTTCAGCTACTTTTTTTTTTTTTTTTTTTTTTTTTTTTTTTGGAGAGACAGGGTTGCCCCATGTTGCCCAGGCTGGTCTTAAACTCCTGCTCTCAAGCGATCCTCTTGACTCGGCCTCCCAAAATGCTGGGATTACAGACGTGAGCCACTGTACCCAGCCAGTTTTTGTTAATTACAAATTTGAAATTAATAGGGATTTGAGGAGGGTGATGGGCAGTGTGTGTATGCTTCATGGTCCTATTCAGTCAATCTGTCTGTTCTTGACTTACTACTAAATTGTCCTTTTGTCATTATATTTCATAAAGGCTGTTGTGGGTGTTCTAAGCTTAGAAAATGTGGTCCACTTGTTTCCATGTCATAGACTACACTTTGACCTGATGTTTTTATGCAGCTACTTGCGCTTACTTTGAGACCTCTTTAGGGTTTGCTGAAGATGGGGGTATATAGGCTGAGTTGCCAAGAGATAGTGGGATATGTCAGGGTTTAACGATTATAAAACAGGCTCCTTTAGAGGAGTATAAAGCATGGTCATGTCCTTTGAGTTTTAAGCTCTTGCTTGTAATACTCTGGTGAATAATTTTGTTTGTTAAATTATTTAAGTTTACAGCTAAGCATAGTGGGGTATCAAAACCCAGTTTGGGCCTTAACCATCCTATTCAGAGGGCATTAACCTCACTTTCGTAGTTTATTTTTATTTTAGCTGGCACTTTCTCCAGCTTAAAGTTTAGCTTTATTATGGGAATTAACTTAAAAGCACTTTATGCTGCTTTTTATTAGTTTAGGTTAATCGCATGACCCTGGTTGCTGGGTGAAATTTTCCAACCCAAGTAGTTTAACTGAGTCAACATTTTGTTTATTGCTTAATTTTTATTACTGCTGTTTCCCATGGCAGGGTGGGTGGGGGTGGTTGAGCAAGCTGTTATGAGCTGCTGTTGTATCCGTGATCCTTGATCCTCTCAATATTCTGTTTATCTAGAGGTTATTCTTATTGGAATATGGATGCTTGCATGTATAATCTTACTGAAAACAAATAAAGTCCAGGAGCACGCCTTTGTGTTTATGGAGCCATAAAAACTCATCTAGACATTTTCAGTGCCTAGTTTTAACATATTAAACTACATCAACACAGATCTAGAGAATTCTACTTGGTTAAAAAATGGTAAGCTAAAGTGTCATGCTTGTATTGAGGCAATATTTAATAACTTATAAATAAAAAGATTTTTAGCCCAGAAAACTTGGCTTTTATTAAAAAATTATGTTTTTGAAATTGCTTTAATGGAGAGTTTGGCTAAAATTTGGTTCTAGTGAGGTTATAATTGAATTTGAGGTGTGTGTCCTGGCTATAATTGATGATATAAAGATTCTTGTTTTGTGTTTGGTAAGAATAAAAGCTCATTTAACTGCATTAACTTTGATAATGATTCTGTGAAAGTTGTGACAGTTCATTGATTTTTGAAATATGTTACTGTATGTAGACTGTTAATAAAATAGTGTTGATGTACTGAAATATGAATTGTATCCAAAGTATTGATAATTGTATATAGAGTGTTCCTGTTTATCTGTAACTATTATCCTGACAAATTACACACAATAAATACATCTGTATGCTGTTTTTTTCCGTCTTGAGAAGATTCCATACTCGATCTGCTCACATATTTCATAACATATTCTGAAATTACAATCATGCTACATACAAAGTACCTTTTTTTTTTTGTTGCTTTAATGATTATCATAAAACTAAGCTTGGAATTGAACCATTACTATTCATTTTAATATTCATTTAACTAAGATTAACGAGAACTTACGTGGAAGCTTTGATAAGCATGGAACAAAGCTTCTGCCCACAAAGAACTCCTATTCTTTCTTTCCCATTAAAAATATACTTTGTATATATACAATTATATAATATATAATTTTGTGTACACACAGTAACATAAGTCATCAATACATCTAATCATTATGAGAAAAAATAAAACATGTTTAGAATACTGAGAATGGTTTTTGATAGCGACAACTGGATAGGTCTTTGTGAAGAAAAAAATGTTCAAGTGAATGTATTAAAGTCAGGGAGGAAGCTACATGAAAAACTGGGGGAACATCATCAGTAAAAATGATGGTGAAACTACATTATGAGAAACATAAGAACCTTTGTGAATTGAACCAAGATATTCACTAAAACAAATTATTAAAATTTGATTCAACATGATCAAAAGCATTAATATGTTATTATATATATCCCAGTGTTACTGAGTAAAACAATTGATTCTGTCTTATCTAGGATTTTTAAATGACTCAAAATCCTTGAAGTGTTACTCACTGGTAAATGAAACATCTGCCATCACTATCTCCTGTCTTATTTGTCAAGCAATAAAAAAGAGAATAATTTTTGAAAGCTACTTGAAGTTATTTAGAACGAATTAAAATTTTGGAAAAAAAATCTGTCTTTGTTTAAACTAAATCATTAGAGTATTAGGTACTTGAATTTCAGGAAACATGAAGACAATACCTATTAAAGTCTAAAGCAGCAGCCTTATTCCAGCTGCTATTATCACCTGACATTCTTTCACTGACTGTAGTTATACATTTTTTATCATCACAATATCTGCAGGTACTTACAAAGATGGTTCAGTCATTTGTTTGCTGAATCACATCACATTTATTTATATTTAGTTATTTTTTAACCTCTGTATGAGAGATTAACTGTGCCACTGACCAGTTCAGTGCATACATAGGCACATTTTAAATAAAGACAATGGATATTGAAGACTGAAAAGGGAGTATAAAAAGGAAAAGTGAGTATTTATAGGAAAAGTATTGTATAAAGAACAGAAGTAAAAATTGACTACCTTCTCATACAAATGTAAATGAGTATAAAGACCCTATCTGGAGCAGAAACACTCCTATAAGAATTTGCCAGATTTAAAGTGTGAATGAAATGGAATAGGCAGCTAATAACAAAAAAATAAAGAAACAGGAAAATAAGCAGATAATAGCAGTATCTTAAATATAGATCATACAGTGCTTCTAGTTTAGGATGAAGGACATAATGTGTTCATTCACACTTACAAAAGTGCAATGAGAAAGGTAAAATTTGATAACATAAAAAAATAGAAAGGGTCCATCAATGAGTTAGATAGTTTAAAAACATTTTATAAGATGAAAGACACATAGAATGTGATGGGTAAACTCTGGAGACAGTAAGGATTCAAAATCTATATGAAATGGAGGAGCAAATTTGTTCTGCAAAATCTTCAAAAGGCTAGCGACTCAGAGACCATCAAGTCTGACAGATGGAAGGTGTGAGATTTACATCTGTAATCATAATTAAAGATCAATAAATTAAATCTCTCTCTACAAACACACACACACAGAGACACACACACACACATACACACACATACACACACACATACACACACCCCACAAGATTAATGCTAAGCAACTCATTGACATTCATTGCTACAAAAGTAGAATAAAAATAATCTAAGAAGAAATTGTGTGAGTAATGTAGTTATTAGTAACTCGGGGAAATTTCCTAACTTTCCAATTTACCTACTTATGGACCCCAAGCTTAACATTTATTTCCTCAGTTTACAGAAAATCATATCAGATGCTGCAGTGCAAATAGTTGTACCAATTAAATTGTTAATTATAAGATATTGAAGAATCACAAGGCACCAGAGAAAAGCCTGCAACATGAAGGGGAAAAGCAAAATGAACATGTTAGAAAAATTATTCCTTAGAAAACAAATTATTCAGCAAACATTGGGGGACAATTAAACAAATGCAAACAGTTGCCATTATTGTCTCAGATTTTTTGTTTGTTCTCATATTGTATCCATTAAAGAAGCTTTTGTGAAAAGGACAAAAAATAGTCCTAGAAAAAATTTTTAAATAACTGTTGAGAATATCTACAAAAAAACTTAGAGGAATAAAGTAGAGAAATACAAAATATATTGAATAGGAGTGGTGAGAGTAGACGTTTTTGTCTTATTCTGGTTCTCGGGGCAATAATTCCAACTTTTACCTGTTCGGAAGGATGTTCACTATGGGCTTCTCATTGATGGCTCTTATTATTATGGGGCATGCTCCTTTGATGCCTAGTCTCCTGAGGGTTTTTAACATGAGGGGATGTTAAATTTTTATGAAAAGGCTTTTCTATGTCCACTGAGATATTATGCGTTTTTGGCTTTTAGTTCCATTTATGTGATAAATCACGTTTATTGATTTGCATATGTTGAACCAAACTTGCATCCAAGGAAGAAAGCCCACTTGATTGTTGTGGATTTGCTTTTGGATGTGATGTTGCATATGACTTGCCAGAATTTTGTTGAGAAATTTTACGTCTGTGTTCATCAGGAATATTGGCCTTAAGTTTATTTTTCCATTGTCTTCCAGATTTTGGTATCAGAATGATGCTGTACTTACAGAATGAATTATGGAGGAGTCCTTTCTCCTTTATTGTTTTGGAGCAATTTCAATGTTATTGGTACCTCTTTATATGTGTGGTAATATTTGACTGCAAATTCATTTGGTTCAGGACTTTTTCTGCTTGTTAATTTTTTTAATCACTAATTTTTGAACTAATTATTGGTACATTTACAATTTTAATTTCTTCTTAGTTCAATCTCAGGATATTGTATGTTTCCAGGAATTTATCCATGAGTTCTAAGTTTTCTAGATTGTGTGCATAGCTTATCTAGGAACCTCTGAGGGTTTTATGCATTACTGAGAGGTCAGTAGTAATGTCACCTTCGTCATTTCTGATTGCGTTTATTTGGATCCTCTCTCATTTATTTTTGTCACTAACCTAGCTAATAGTCTATCAATTTTATTTTTTCTTTCAGTAAACCAACTTTTAGTTTTGTTGGTCTTTTTAGTATGAATTTTCATGTCTCAATTTCATTCAGTTTGGCTTGGATTTTGGTTGTTTCCTTTCTTCCACTAGCTTTGGGTTTAATTTTATATTGTTCTTTTAGTTTCACTAGGTGTGATGTTAGGTTTTTAATTTGAGATCGTTCTAACTTCTTTATGTAGGCATTCAGCATTATAAAAACTTTTATCTTAACACTGCTTTAACTGTGATCCAGAGATTTTGGTATGTTGTATCACTGTTTTTATTAGCCTCAAAAAATTCATTTTTTTCTGCCTTAATTTTATTGTGTAGCCAAAAGTCTTTCAGGAAAAGATTGTTTAATTTTTATGTAATTGTACAATTTTGGAGGAAAAAACCCTTTTTTTATAATCTCAAAATAAATAAACAAATAAATAAAGACTACCTTTATAATAGAAAAATTTTACCATGTTACTTAATGTAGAAACATGGCTTAATAAACATTGATTAAAATAACTGAATGCCTGAAAAAATAGAGCTCTACAGTTATAAGAAATGATTAAATATATGTAAAATACTTCTGATGAAATAACAGTACTGCCTTATGTCTAGAAAACAATCTCCCGTTTTGTTGTTACTTATTATATTTGCGTAACTTCATTAGTCCTATAACTGCAAATTCTAGTTACAACAAAATCACCATTGTAGTCTTGCTTTACAAAATGTTGTTTGGTAAACATAACTGTTCATTTGTCTTTCTGGTTTTCCCTCTCTAGATTTTATTTTTATGGGATTTGAATAAACACATAAAAGTTTTAAAAATTAAAAATATAGGCCGGGTGCGGTGGTACACGCCGTAATTTCAGCACTTTGGAAGGCCAAGGCAGGCGGATCACGAAGTCAGGAGATCAAGACCATCCTGGCTAACATGGTGAAATCCCGTCTCTACTAAAAATACCAAAAAAAAAAAAAAAAAAAAGAAAAGGAAAAAGTAATTAGCCGGGCATGGTGGCGGGTGCCTGTAGTCCCAACTACTCGGGAGGCTGAGGCAGGAGAATGGCGGGAACCCGGGAGGCGGAGCTTGCAGAGAGCCGAGATCGTGCCACTGCACTCCAGCCTGGGTGACAGAGTGAGACTGCATCTCAAAAAAAAAAAAAAAAAAAAAAAAAAATTAAAAATAAATATTCAAAGATCAGATATAAAGGATCAATTGAAACAATTGAGAAGATCCAATTCCTAACAGATATGAGTAAATAAAACAACTATCAAAGAACAATAGCAACAAAGGAGAATTGCTTCAAAGTAAAAAACCTGAATAGTAGATGGAAAGGGCCACTGTGCACCAATTACAGTGAAGGAATGCCACTCAATACTATACATTCTTGTAACATGTAATATTATAATTGATGAAATAATCATCAAAAAACCAGAAACATATAAAACTAATTATCCATTAAAAGACCTATCAGTTATACTAGTTAGAAGAACACAATGAAGTAATTTACTTAATATTTTTGGGAAAACAAAAACAAAAACAAAATCCTCTGATTTCTATCCCAGGATTCCATATCAACTGAAATAATAATGTTTGAACATGATTTATAGGTAATTTATGACAGAAAAAAATTTAAAATATTATTTTTTACTTGCCATTTTTGAAAATTTAAGTAAGAAACTTTTTGGGAAAATAAAAGTATATTAAATGAAAGCGAGACACAGGATCTAAGAATTAATAACTCTGATTTAGGAGGAACATGAAGGAAAATTTAAGTGAAACAGTAGGGCTAGAATTTCACGTAATTGATCCTCTCCCGAAATTATAGAAAATATCATTTTTAAAAAAATTCAATCTCAGCATGACTAAGCAAGGATATGACATATTACTGGAATCTTGAAATAAAATAAATAAGTATTCAATTAAATAAGTATATGTGTTAGGCTGTTTAGTGAGATCATTTTCTTTTCCATATCAATGTAACAACCACTGAAAAATTTTTAAATTGTAGAATGAAATTTGAACCAACCTTTAAAAATACCCTTATTTATAGTTACAGAATTTGAAGGAAATGATATTAATCATAACAAGAGAAAAATAGCATACAGAATACCTAAGGAGTAGAAAAAGTGAGTTTTGCTGAAATAAATTGAAGAGACTAAAGTGTTTTTTTTTTTTTCAAAATAGAGACGGGAGAAAGTATCTATGGTTGAAGAAACAGTAAGTAGTAAAACTGTTAAAATTCAAAAGGTTAAAAACAGAGGTATAAAATAATATTTTAGCTTTGTAGTAAGAGAAGCACGGGAAGCACATAAATAGTATATATCAACATACTATGAGAAAGTCAATAAAAGAAGTTACAAAAAATAAGGGAGAATGGTATTATAAACATATTTTAGGTATATGTAAAATGTGTAGTTAAAAGAGTTTAAGAAAGATGAGAACTTCTCTTTTATTCTAGTTCTTATCCATGTATTACTTTGCTCAATTTTAAATGGATTAAAAATACATTAAAAATGCTTCAGGAAAGATTTAATGTAGCTGGGAAATTCAAATTCAGTTGTTACGGGAATAAATAGATTTTCCTGTATCTAGAATTTTCCATTTATTCTTTATTCTTAAACTTTAACACGTGGCCTCTGTAGGGCTAATATTAAATATCATGTTAAGAAAACTTTGGCTGAATTGAATTAATGACATGAGATACATGTTTGTCAGCTTCGTTGATATCAAATGATTGGCTACCATGGGACTCAAGCTCTTGAATATATCTTACCCTGGGTAACCTTTTGTATATCCTTGAATAATTGATACATGAAATAACAGGGAAACGTATTAAAGAACGTAAAAAACGTAAAAAAAAAAAAATCATAATGCTATTGGATATGGCGGTAAACAATGACCAATAAGGAAGCTGACCTGAATAAAACATTTTACTTTAAGAAAAATTTTCCGAGACCATCCTGGCTAACACAGTGAAACCCCGTCTCTACTAAAAATACAAAAACTAGCCGGGCGAGGTGGCGGGCGCCTGTAGTCCCAGCTACTCGGGAGGCTGAGGCGGGAGAATGGCGCAAACCTGGGAGGCGGAGTTTGCAGTGAGCTGAGATCCGGCCACTGCACTCCAGTCCGGGCGACAGAGCGAGACTCCGCCTCAAAAAAAAAAAAAAAAAAAAAAAAAGAAAAGAAAAATTTTCCTATAAATCAATCAGGTTTTGAAAAATTATCGAATATATTTTAAAATGTTGTTATATTTACTTATTTTTCTGAGTTCTCTGCCAAAACTGGTATCTGCATATTATGAAATTCAATTTGTTATGAAAATTGTAAAGTTTGTTATATTTCAATATTAAAGTACTTAGTTTTAGAAAATAAAATACTTTCTGCAGCCTTCAGAAACAATTACTTTTCATGAGTCGACAGAGTTTTTGATTGAGTCTGTCAGAAAAACTTGTAAAGTTCTCTTGCTGTAATAAATTGAATACTCAGATTCTAATTTCCATAAAAATAGATTTTAGAAAATAACAATTCTGGGATTTATTGGATTTTCTAGCAATGCCTTGTAATTATCTCATACATCAACCAAAAGCAGTGCTTATTACAAGTGCCAGTTTTAATCATTTGCTGATTTTGTTGATGTTTAAAGCTGTATTTGCAGTTTACCTTTAAATGACGAGATTTTAAATTTCTTGTTAGAAATCTTTATAAACATTGTATAGAAAATATAGTGATTTTCTATAAGAATTTATGCGGTTGCATATAAAGTTAATTTTTTTTTTTTCTTTTGATGGTGGAATGGCACTAGATGGCATACTCTTGAGATGTGAAATTCAGAATTTCTTTCCTTTTTTGCTTCACATCCTTTGATATTTCTGGCTCTACACTTGACTGCTCCCCAAATTATCTGAAGTGAAACTTGAAATGCAGTTCTTCCTGTAGCAATGAGAAAGTTAGAACTAGGGAGAATGGTAGGATGAGTTCTTGAACATAATAAAGTATTTAATAAAGTAATTAATAAAAATGGGCCCAAGAATAAACTTTCATCCACCCCTTTTCTTACTTTTAAGAATCCAAACCTATTATAAACTTCCATATAATTATTCTGCATGTTTTCTAAATTCAGGTCTGATGTGCTGTATTCCAATGACATGTAAACTTACGAAATTTGAAAATTAAATAGAAAAATATATGCACAATTCGTCTTACCTTTGATGAGTATAGTGATCTCTTTGTGATATATTTCAAAATTGTATTCATTTTCTCAAAGGCATATTGTAGGATTCTGGGTGGGTTAATAAGAAACAGAAAATAAATGCTAATGAAAAACTAGTAAAATTATTTCCTCCATAAGTTATTTAAATAAAATAGGGTTTCTAAGCCATATTTGAGTTATAGTAGTTGTAAGCATTATTTTTAGAGGCTTTGACAGCAAAAGGTCAGGTAAAATATTGCTGATACATGTTTTCATTCTTTGTCTCTCTCTTGCAGATTCACAACAAATAATAGTTAAAGGATCTGAAATACTTTGTAATAAAAGCTACTTACATTTTAGTGTCAATAATTTAAAAAACAAAAACAAGATTTATATACTTTAGAATTGACTTTTTAAAAATTATCTATTTATACTAATTTGAATAATTTTTCTTAGCATTAATTATCGCAAAGTAGGAAGTATAGTGAGTGAGTGCAAACACCTGTTGGACTTCATTTCCTCTTTCATCAAAGATCTGATGGCAACTTAAATTGTAAGATTTAGTAACATAATACATAGCAAAAATTTTGAATCCATACAAGCTATTCTTAGTCTATGGTTCTTGACGCAGTGTAACTTGCACCAGATATATTTTTACAACTTGGTGAATAACTGCTTGGCAAATAAACTTTAACTTATCAATTCCTAATGCCCACCATCTGCCTTGTTCATTAAGAACTGTGTAGTTTATATGCAGTCTTACAATGTAACTAAATGATCATCAGTTATCTCTGGTGTCCCAGATCAGAAATTTTCTTACTTTTAAAACTGAGTATTTTGAAATATTCTTAAACAGTTTACTTACTTTTAAGCTTAACAATTCTCGATCTAGGATAACTATAATCCTTGGTCTTCCATTTGTTTTTCATTTCCTTTCCTTCTTATCTTTCTATTAACTCCTACCCGTCAAAAAGCAAATTACACATCACATTATTTCATGGGACCATATATTCAACATTCTAAACATGCATATGAAATAAGGTGACGGTTATTTATAATTCCAAGTTCAGGTGCTTTACTACCTTTTCATATTACACAGACCATCTCTGAATTTCATATTACACAGACCAACCCTAGATTGATTTTACAGTGTATAGGTATTTAATTCTGCATTGACTAGTTTTCTGACAGGTTAATAACATGATTCCCTTTCATTTATTTAAAATTAGATATTCAAAAAGTATACATTAAGGGAAAACACTTTGTGGTTAATGTGTAAGTCTAAAAAAATAGTAAAATTTGATTGCTCTTAGATGTCAAAATAGTTTGATATTGTATTTTTCTGGATTGAAATGCTTATAAAGGATAGAAAGATACCCCCCGTAGATTTGTAAAAGCATATGAGTTTAAAAATTAAGAATATATATTTACTTGTTATATCCTTTGAATATAACAATAAAAAGGGTACCCTTTCACTAAGTGTTTATAGATTACTGCAGAGAGGCAGACACCCTGATCTGCACCTTGATTAGAGAATTTTATAGAAACAGGATTCATATTAAAAAAAGATTTAAAATATTTAGAAAACCTCAGAGGTCATTATCTAGCAGCTTTTAGCGTGTGATTAATTGCTTTTTGAAACACATTAGAAACCCTTAAACAGAAGCAGTGTTAAAAGCTTAAGTCTAGACATGAGGTCATTATACTTCAATATCATCTTCTATGGGGGAAAAGTGATATACTGGTAATTAAAACATAGGTACATATTGATAGAAATTTCCACTGAAAACGTACTATTCTTACTTGAAGTTATCATGATTCTTGAATCCAAAGATTCATGTCCTTAGATCAACCTGGAAAATCATGCACTTTTATCTCTTCAAGTAATAATTAGCCTCAATCCACTCTATTCATTATTTATAGACTCCTATTAAATTTATATTGACCCCTCTTACAGCTTGAAACTGATTTATGTTTTCTCACCTCCAGGATCAACATGAATAAACTGTTTTGTCTCCTTTCGTGGGAGTCAGCTAGATTATGCCTTTGCCAACATGAAAAAGGCCTGAGCCTGGCAATTATGGCAAATTAGCAGTTGTAGAAATGGTAAAACCTCACAAAGTAAGCATGTGTGCTATTCTAAATACAATTTGAATTAGTTAGTACTTTTATTTTCAGATAACGAGAAAACTCACTGACAATTGATGATTGAAAAGAAAGGGTATTTACTTCAGTAAGTTACATCATTTCTTAGTTTACATGTTTCAGAAATGGGTTCTTGCCATTAGCTTTGCTGCTTTCTCTTTTTTTTTTTTTTTCATTTCTGTATTCAGGTACACCTTATTCTTCATACTTCCATATGTCATCAGATCTACTCCTCTCTACATCTTTCACCTCTTCATCTTTTGACTTAATTTCCTGGCATGGTGACATAGTGAAAAGATATTAGCAAGTGGGTAGGCCTATATCCTTTCAGGTTTAATCCTAGAAATAAAAAAGAAAAAGAAAGAGAAAAGGAAGAAGAAAATAAAAAAAAAGAAAGTTTTTGTTGTTGCTGTTGTTGTTGTTGTTGTTCTTACAATCTTTTATATATGTTTAAAACTGGTTTTTATTGAACTATTTTAACAGTTTGTTTCAATTGATATAATATAAATCAACATGGCCAGAGTGACCTAATTTTATTTTTTGAACAAACATATGTCACATATCTACTCCTGAATTAACAACTGTGGTTATGCAGTATTTGTGCTCTCTGACACATGCCAGGGTCACATACAGCAAACTTGTAGCTACAGGTACAGTACAATCTGGAATATATGCACTCAAAGTGGGCAAGATATAGTTCCCAAAAGATATTTCAGACACTCCTACTAGGAAATGGAATCGCTGTTAGGAAAGCAAAATCAGCATATGATCACCTTAATAAGATATTGAGGTAGTTAAACAAAACCTATTAGTTTAAATGTATAAGTACATTAATATGTATTATACATTTTAATAGAATTCAAAATTGCTTAAGTGTGAAGTTAATATATTTATTACATGTCAAATTTTAATATGTGCTTATGATATGATTCATTATTCTTTGCTAAGTGTTCAATTTTCCTTCCTGTCTTGCTCTTTTTTTGAAGCAGGATTACATAGACCTGCCCTGGAGACCTCAGGGTTGACTTGTTTGGGCAATGAAATGTGATCAGAAGTGCCATATACCACTTCTTGGTGGAAGCTTTAGAGCCATTTCACAATTTTCCATGTACTTTTTTTCTCACCCACAATGATTTTGAATGCACCCAGATAGAGGATGAGTACTGGAATGAAGATGAAGTGCAGCAAGATGAGGCTGGTATGCAGAGACGTGCTGTTTGAGTAAGAAATAAACATTTGTTGGTATAAGCCACTAGCAGATCTAGGTTATTTATTTTTGCAGCACATTGGTGAAAATGTTGCCGATACAATATTATTTCTTTTAAAAATGTTTATCAATAACTTTTATGATCAGGCTTGCTGCAGTGACTCATACCTGTAATCCCAGTATTTTGGGAGGAGAAGACAGGAGGATTGCCACAAGCCAGGAGTTCAAGACCAGCCTGGGCAACAAAGTGAGACCTTGTCTCTACAAAAACTATACAAATTAGCCCCACATCATGCACTCACCTGTAGTCCCAGCTATTCAGGAGGCTGAGGTGGGAGGATTGCTTGAGCCCAGGAGGTAAAGGCTGCAGTGAGCCATGATCACACCACTGCACTACAGCCTGGATGATGGAGTAAAACCCTGTCTCAATAAATAAATACATATGTGTGTGTGTGTGTGTGTGTATGATTTTCTCTTCTTTCTTTATATATATAAAGAAAACAGATATATATTTTACAAAATATATATATATATATATTTCATATATATATATATATGAAATCATTAGTCTGCCACAGGGTTTTTCAAGCATTCTTTTATTATTGGTGGGGATGGAGAGTTGAAAGATTAATACTTACTCATTTTAGATATTTGGAACACAGTGACAAATGCTGAAGAAAATAAATATTACTGTGTTCCCCTGCCTTAAGCTATCTAAGAATAGTATTGTGGAGAATATCTTTTGAGGACATGTTTTCTTAGTTTAAAACCAAAAATAATGTTACCTTTCTTTAGATACACAAATTTATGATACACAAATTTGTATTTTGCAAGCTTCTACCTTCCTTGACTATAGAAGACGATTTTATCATATTAATCTTGATAACTGTCCAGAAATGTTTATGCTTAGATATTTAATAAGTGGGTCCTTGTCCTACACTCTATTGTTTCACTCTTATGTCATTAGTTTAGTGCACTCAGGTAGCTGTTGTTCCCTGTGACTTTCCTATCAAACATGAATAAGTGCCCATCACCCAATAACCCTAGTCCATAGGTAAGTTAAGCCTATTTAATTGGGAAAACAAAGTTCTTTAAGGTTCGAGAGATAAAGGAGAAAGTTTAAACAAAGATAACTTAAACATCCCACTAGAAATGTTTATTAACAGAGCATTTTTACTCAAGTCATTTTCCATTCAAGATTGGACTTAACTGTGTGCAACTAATGCCCAAATATAAACACCCAAAGGTTCTTCTCTGAATAATCAATAAACAACAACGTGTATTTCTGAGATGAATGTATCACTTTTTTCAACTTTTAAGGAATTTACTTTTTTTTTACAACATATTTAAGTATCTAGTGTTATTCAGAATATTTTCTGACAAAAGAAACAAACAAAACACATGGGAGTGAAATATTCATAAATGTCTTTATTTATTTTTCTGCAGACTGTGGTATTTTCAAGACTTATTTTTCCCTGATAGTAGAAAACACAAGTTAATAATCAATTCTATAGAGATCATTAAATTTTAACTTTGTTAGGCATTTTTTGTTTAATAATTTTGGATTTTTTACCCACCATCTTGTCTTCCCAAGGATGGCCTATACATCAGAGCTATGTAAATTCCATATATCAGTGGGCAGGGAGTATCTGATCTAAAGCCATCTTTTGTTCTCTCACCATTTGTGGTCATAGACTGCTGAGCTCTTTTTTGTCCTATCTTTTTATATTTATGGACTCTCTTCTCAGTAATTCTTCATCCTTCTCAAAACAGTTGGATGTTCTCTCACACTTTTCTCTGCAAAGAGGAAACCCAGGTTATCATCTTGGCACAACAAACTTCCCTGAGATGTTTGTAGTTTCCCCAAGCAACAACAGGGAAAAAAATCAACCAACCACTCCAAATAGTCTGCTTGGCCAGCAATCCTTCTATACACCAGGGTTTCTATTGCATACAGTTTTCCTCCCACTGGGGCTTAGGACCTTTGCAGGGACCAATGACAAAGCAATGTTCTATAGCCTTTCTTTCTGAATCTGCATCATTTGCCTAGGAAACATCTACATAATAATGAGCATGAAGTATTTCATTTTCGAATTTACTGTCTTCCTAATGTATTGTTATGAGTAAACAGGCTCTGCACCTTCCACATCTTAGATCTTAAAACTTAGTTTCCTTTTAGCAATACACATGATGAAGTATTTAGAATAAAGCAGAGTAATGCATGTATGTTACTTAGAGAGGTATACAAAGAAAAGGTTAAACAAAGTGATGTATAAATTAATAGACTTGTTATAATGCAAGTGGAGTAAAATTTAGTGGTAAAATCTAGGCGCATATGGAGTTGTTCACCGTAAAAACTATTTTCAACGTTGCTTTATATCTGGAATTTTTAGTGCAAATTCTGGGAACATTTAAAAAAATCATAATCTATTCATAAGTGTCAAGTCTATTTTGGTATGTAAAACACCAATAATTTGGATGTTTGATGACGATCTTCTGATAATATATTGCTTTCCTGAGGCAATGCATGCCTCTTTTTAATAAGCAAAAGTCACAATATAGGTATAATAAGAAAATGTGTGAAAAGTTACACAGTAGATTCTGATTTAATAATTTAATATCATACTGTGATACAGGTATAAATTTATACATGAATGTGACATACAGACTCTATCTTATTTCTTAAAAATTAAGTAAATTACATTATGAAAAGCTTAGATTTCTGTTGTCTGTTTTTCTTCCACATCAAGTTCTGTATCATGAAAATACAACCATATTTTGAAATTCATTATAGTAGATGGTATTCCTTTACTGTAGGGCATTCTATAGCTTTGTTTTAATACTCCAGTTTTTCATATGCAAGCTGTTTTCAAATAACTTTTGTAAATAATAATTAAAATGATAATTACAATTATGATTATGAGACCACCACTAATTATTTCTTAAAGTTAGAATCCAAAGCAGTTAATTGAGTGAAACAATACGGAATTTTTTTTTTTTTTTTTTTTTTTTTTTTTTTTTGAGAGGGAGTCTCGCTCTGTCGACAGGCTGGAGTGCAGTGGTACTATCTGGGCTCACTGCAACCTCCGCCTCCCGGGTTCATGCCGTTCTCCTGCCTCAGCCTCCCAAGTAGCCGGGACTACAGGCGCCCGCCACCATGCCTCGCTAATTTTTTGTATATTAGTACAGGCGGAGTTTCACCGTGTTAGCCAGGATGGTTTCAAACTCCTCACCTCGTGATCTGCCGGCCTCGGCCTCCCAAAGTGCTGGGATTACAGGCGTGAGCCACAGCGTCCTGCTGACTATATGGGTATTTTGAATAACTGTGTTTGTACTGCAAAACTGATCTCAAAAGGAGTTTATACAAATCCACGTACAAAACATATACGAGTATTTGTTTCAGCACATTTATCTAGCAACATAAAAGTATTTCTCTTGGTCAAATTCATAGGTTAAATGATTCATTATAAAATTAAATTTTTTAGTTTTTAGCAATGACAAACAAAATGTTATACATACATATTTGTTTACAGATTCTACACTTATGTCCTTTACCCAATTTTTAATTTAATAATTTTATTATTAATCTATAAGAACTATATATAATACATATTTTATATATGTTTATTACATATTATATAAAGTTACTTAAGTAGTTGATTGCCTTTTAATTCTATTTATGTTTGAGAACTGTAGAATCTTTTGAGTAATACATATATGAATCTATACAATTTACATTTATATTTAGAAACTACACCAACAACATATTGTCTGTATATATATCCATGAGTAAAAATTTTTAGAAATAGTTAATCCATCATTTGATAAAATTCTTCCTTACAGCTTTATGTCATAAATTCATTTTGAAATAATTCTTTGTTACCTATTTCATGAAACTAAATCACTGGCTATATATTCAGATTCACCTCAAATATTTCTTGGAAGTCATTAGTTATATGCCAAGATTGGAATAGATATATAATAGACATTCTTCTGATATAATTTCAAGGTATTTTTACATTACCCTTACTGGAATAGTGATTGCATAGTATATTAATTTTCTGATAATCTGATCTTTCCAAGATTTATTTTACATATATAAGTTAATATTCGAAAACTGAAGCTTTTTATTTTTAATGACATTTTGGAAGCCAAGAACTAGGACTTGGAAAAGAAAGTTGTCTCTTTTTATTGTTGTTTCTCTTTTAACTTCCTGTTAGGGATAAATAGCCAATTGATTCAAGATATATTTCTTTCTCATACTACAAATCTTTTTAATACAGGTGTTTTTATATTAGTTCTTTTACATATTATTTTTACACAAGAACCCAGAGTGATAAAAATAAATAAATATTTTAGATGATCTGAAGTATTGCCAGTGATCTGGTCTGGCTGTTTCCCCACCCAAATCTCATCTTGACTGAAGCTCCCACAGTTTCCATGTGTTGTGGGATGGACCCAGTGGGAGATAATTGAATCATCAGGGCAGGTCTTTTCCATGCTATTCTCATGATAGTGAATAAGTCTCATGAGATATAATAGGTTAATACAGGGGAGTTCCCCTGCACAAGTTCTCTTTTCCTGTCTGCCACCATGTGAGATACGCCTTTCACCTTTTGTCGTGATTGTAAGACCTTCCCAGCCATCTGGAACTGTGAATCCATTAAATCTCTTTCTTTTGTAAATTGCCCAGTCTCAGGTATGTCTCTATCAGTAGTGTGAAAAGGGACTAATATAGTAAATTGCTACCAGTAGAGTGGGGTTCTGCTGAAAAGATACCAAAAAATGTGAAAGCAACTTTGGAACAGGGTAACAGGCAGAGGTTAGAACAGTTTGGAGAGCTCAGAAGAAGACAGGAAAACGTGGGGAAGTTTGGAACTCCCTAGAGACTTGTTGAATGACTTTGACCAATATGCTGATAATGACATGGACAATGAAATCCAGACTGAGGTGGTCTCAGATGGAGAGGAGAAACTTGTTGGGAACTGGAGCAAAGATGACTCTTGTTATGTTTTAGCCAAGAGACTAGTAGCATTTTGCCCCGCCCTAGTGATTTCTGGAACTTTGAACTTGGGAGAGATGGCTTAGGCTATCTGGCAGAAGAAACTTCTAAGCAACAAAGAATTCAAGAGGTGACTTGGATGCTGTTAAAGGCATTCAGTTTTAAAAGGGAAACAGACCATAAAAGTTTAGAAAATGTGCAGCCAGACAATGCAATAGAAAAAAAAGATCCCATTTCCTGAGGAGAAATTCAAGCTGGCTGCAGATATCTGCATGAGTAACAAGAAGCCTGATGCTAGTCAGCAAGTCAAAGGGGAAAATATCTCCAGGGCATGTCAGAAACATTTGAAGAAGCCCTTCTGGTAACAGGCCCAGAGACCTCAGAGGAAACTGTAGTTTTATGGTCTGGGCCCAGGGTTCTTCTGCTGTTTGCAGTCTAGGGACTTGTGCCCTGCATCCCAGCCACTGCAGCCATAATTGAAAGGGGCCAAGATATAGTACAGCTTGGGCCATGGCTTCAGAGAGCTCAAGCCCCAAGCCTTGGTAGCTTCCACATGGTGTTGAGCCTGAGCCTACACAGAAGTCAAGAACTGGGGTTTGGGACTCTCTGCCTAGATTTCAGAGGGTGTATGGAAATGCCTGGATGCCCAGGCAGAAGTTTGCTAGGGCAATGCAGAAGGGAAATGTGGGGTGGGCAGCCCCACACAGAGTCCCCACTGGGGTGCTGCCTAGTGGAGCTGTGAGAAGAGGGCCACCAGTCTCCAGGCCCCAGAATGGTAGATTTACTGACAGTTTGCTCCGTGTTCCTGGTAAATCTGTAGACACCCAACACCAAACTATGAAAGCAGCTGTGAGGGAGGCTTTACCCTGTAAAGTCGCATGGCCAGAGCTGCCAAACTGGAGCTCAATCACCAAACTGGAACTCACCTCTTACATCAACATGATCTGGATATGAGACATGGAGTCAAAGGAGATCGTTTTGGAGCTTTAACATTTGACTACCCTGCTGGATTTCAGACTTGCATGGGGCCTGTAGCCCCTTGTTTTGACAAATTTCTCCTACATGGAATGGCATGACTGTAATTACCCAACACCTGTACCTCCATTGTATCTAGGAAGTAATTAGCTTGCTTTTGATTTTACAGGCTCATGAGCAGAAGGAACTTGCCTTGTCTCAGATGAGACATTGAACTGTGGACATTTGAGTTAATGCTGAAATAAGATATGAGGGACTGTTGGGAAGGCAAAAATTGGTTTTGAAATGTGAGTACATAAGATTTAGGAGGGGCCGGGGTGGAATGGTATGGTGTGGCCATGTCCCCACTCAAATCTCATGTGAAATGTAGCTCCCACAATTCCCACGTGTTGTGGGAAGGACCTGGTGGGAGGTAATTGAATCATGGGGGCTGGTATTTTTCATGCTATTCTCAGGATAGTCAATAAGTCTCATGATATCCGATGGTTTTGTAAAAGGGCCTTTCCCTGCACAAGTTATCTTCTTTTGCCTGCTGCCAAGTGAGACAGGCTTTTCAACTTCCACTCATGGAACTGTAGATCCATCTTTCTTTTGTAAATTGCTGAGTCTCGGGTTTGTCTTTATCAGTAGTGTGAAAACTGACTAATACAGCAAGTAAGCCCCAGAAGGGAGGGCACAGAGAGCGTGGACAAACAATCACATGCTTGCATTCCTTGGCTTCTTCCTGCATTTCATGTATCAATGTCACTCATGTGTTACTGGCCAAAACAATTAACATTATTTCACCCAACATCAAGGAGAGAAGGTATACTATCTTGCCATGTATATTGAAATATTAGAACCACTAATAATGGTTAACAGTACCATAACCATATGGTAAACAGTTAATATGTGATGAAGCATAGGAATCAAGACAATAAACAGCCCATAGCTGGAACACAGAGTAAATGTTAGATAGACCCGAGATATTAAAATTAAATAAAGTATAATTAAATAATCTAGATAACTATGTAACCATGACAGAGACTGAAATATATTTCTAACAAAAAAGGTACCAAGTACAGTAGAGTTTGCAGGTGTGTGCTTTCGGTAACTTGAGAAGCATCTGTGTTTTTTAAAAATTTTGAAGTATGGATTATATTTCTTTAAACTTTTCAAACACATTATATGAAACATAACTTATTAATACAACCTAAGATTATACAAAATTTCTCATCAATATTTTACACATTTAATCTAGCATGCTAAAAGAGTAATACAATTTGACCAAGATGGTTTTATCAATGACTTCAAACATAAGTTTTAATGATAAAAGAGGAATATCCCTTCTCGGAATTTTCCAAAGTACATTATTGACAGTAGGTACTACATATCAGCTAGCCTAAGTGCAGAGTTAAGTTGTTCAGTCATTTTTCCGGGATTTACTAACAGGCAAGTAACTTAGTCCTTAAACCAATTTCTCCTATTACATCCCCAAAAGTTAACTTATTTGCCAAAGGCTACATGATAAATATTAAGGAAGGGAGTTTGGTCCGAGACTTCAATTTCCATACTCAAGTCATGTCATACTACCCAATGGTATTTCATATAAGATAGTGTTTCAAATAAGTGTCTTGATATAAAATTTTGCACCGGCCGGGCGCGGTGGCTCAAGCCTGTAATCCCAGCACTTTGGGAGGCCGAGACGGGCGGATCACGAGGTCAGGAGATCGAGACCATCCTGGCTAACACAGTGAAACCCCGTCTCTACTAAAAAAAAACACAAAAAACTAGCCGGGCGAGGTGGCGGGCGCCTGTAGTCCCAGCTACTCGGGAGGCTGAGGCAGGAGAATGGCGTGAACCTGGGAGGCAGAGCTTGCAGTGAGCCGAGATCCAGCCACTGCACTCCAGCCAGGGCGACAGAGCGAGACTCCGTCTCAAAAAAAAAAATAAAAATAAAAATAAAAAATTTGCACCAAAGTCCATAATACCCATAATTATCAACAAATATCTAAAAATGAATAAGTACTATTCTTAGGATTAGTAGCTGTGTCCAAATACACCTGTAAGTACAGCTATGATGTATCTAAATGAAGAAGAAGGAGGAGGAGGAGGAGGAGGAGGAGGAGGAGGAGGAGGAGGAGGAGGAAGGGGAGGGGGAGGAGGAAGGGGAAGAAATTTTACCACACAATTTGAAATATTTTAGAATATTTTCCCTCCTTTGTTTTGGCACAGGCAAGTCCTGGAAATGTGAACCTCTCATATTCTATTATACACTTTTGATAATTGTGCTATCCAGTCAAGAACATTAGAAAAGGCATTAAAAAATTGATAGAATATTGTGTTTCTGAATAAGATGACATAATAGAAAAATGTTAATTTCCTATAAAACTCCATACAAAGTTTAATTTATTCAATTTAAAACTTTGATGGGAAAAACTGAAACTTGGCAAAATTATTCTGACATCATTTTAGAGAATAAATGTTTGAGGAGAGCTGAGGAGTTTTTAAGAGAAAAATAATTAGAGGAAGTTGATCTGCAAGACAATAAAATGTTTTATAGGTTAAAACAAATTACAGCCATGTTTTACTGGCCCAAATATATTAAAGCAGGCTGGTAGAATAAAGTAAAAGACAAGAAATCAGACTTACTATTTCTTCAGTACATAGCTCTTACACTCCTAGGAAAATGCTAAGCTACAAATGAAACTTAACTGAGTATTTACAGGAAACTTGAATATTCCAGGAACAAGATGAGATCCCTTCTCCTAACACTATTAGTAAATGCTTTTATAAAATATATTTTGTTCTTCAGTATCTTGAGCATGTTCTATTTTTTAATAAAATAATATTTTTTTCTCATTGGTCTTTTTGTTTATTATTCATTAAAATGTTTCTGTTACCTTAGTTTTGATTAGGAGGTCTTATTTTCTGTTCTATAGGATTCCTCATAATATGGTAAATATATTCTCCCTGTATCCTGAAAGCAATCATTATCCACTCATAGTTAGTGAATATTCATTTAAAAGACTTTGGAAGAATGGCCTGTTTTTTCATTCCACTCTTTACTTTTGGCAGATGTGCCATTATCAGGAGAAATCTCCTTACCTTGTCCCTCTCAAAGGCAAGTGACATTTTTTCTAAAGTAGTCACAGTCCTTATCCAGTCCCCAAGAATGAAGGTATAACACTAATACAGTGTTTCAATTGCCTGTTTTTCTAGACTTTTCTCTATCTCTTGCCAGTTTCATATTTCCACATTAAAGTGACACTCTATATTCACTGCTGTCACTAGATGTGTTATTTTGCTTAAAATTATTGTCCATTTATGAAAGTAAAAATATAGTATCAATGTAGAAAAAAGAATAGTATACCATGAGTCTGTTCATACTAGAACATAGCTTTCAGACAATAGATACTTGGCAATTGTTTCCTTTTCCGTGAGATTTCTCTGTGGTACAATGAACTAGAAACGTAAGTGGATAGAAGTATTATACCACGTTTGAGCCTTACGTGGTCTTCTATTTTGCCTCAAGACTATTTATATAGGTTTGTTAGAGATCATTCCTTGTGCTGTTTGCCATCTTCTTGATTAATATTGGTAGTTTCCGAATGTTAAAACTTGATACCTTTTTTAATGATTCTATCACTAGAACTATTACAAATATTAGAGAAAAAAGGAAATTAAGTAGCATTGGCCTTCTAGCACTATTATCATTTACATATAATTTGATGGAGTTAGTTGCTTAATATCAGTATATGTGTGTACCCATGGCCCTGAATAAAATATTCCTAAGCTGGAAAAAATAAAAATATATTCCTCTTAAATATTATTCAATGTGATTTTAATTTATTTTTTGGGAAGCCTTAGTTTTCATTATTGGATGTAGTGATTATTATCTGTTACATTTATTTATAAACTATATTTTATTATTTGGTTGTAAAATAGTTTTCCTTGTGATCAAGCAATAAATTTGTTTTGACGTGGGTTGGAGAACATTTAAATTGTGAATTTATCTCTTTATTAAATGTAAATGTATGGATATATTTTTTGAATCTTTGAATGAATCTAATGAGTGCTTGTGCATTTTTAATATAAAGCACAGAAATACCTTTAATAATGATATTTTCACAGGGAAAAATAATACTATATTTAAAGTCTAAATCTCTCTAGTCCCCAATGGCTTTTTCTCCATTATAACAACTTCTATAATTTTAGAATCACAGTAATATTTAATATTATGAGATAATTTATGCTCATTTGTGATATGTAATCATGTTTGTTATATTCTGTAATAAAATATATACATACCAACAAATTTTCTTTATGCTTGTCATTGCACTTATATGTTTAATATTAATTTTGTCATGTTATTTTATCCTGTATTTACTGCATGTATAATGTTATGCTTATTGTGTTTCTTCTATCTATATCTTTTGTTTTCTTTGGTTCTTTCTGTATTGCTTTTTTTATAGGGATGTTTTTGGTTTTGCCGTATCGTTATCTTTATATCACTAACTTTTGTAATGTCTCTAACATTTTATTACCTGAATTCCTAATTTTTGTTTTGCCAGCTTTAAAACGTATGCTTTGAATCATATCTAACCCCAATGCAGCCATCAATAAAGTTACTTTACCAGACTTTCTCTAATTTCTTCTTCCATTGTTAAGCTGCATTCCTTCTATTTTTATCAGAGAACATTTACTATTTACACGAACAACAACAAAAAACAGCCCATCAATAAGTGGGCAAAGGATATGAACAGACAGTTATCTAAAGAAGATATTTATGTGGTCAACAAACATGAAAATAAATCAACATCATTGATCATCAGAGAAATGCAAATAAAAACCTCAATGAGATATCATCTTACACCAATCAGAATGGTGATTATTAAAAAGTCAGGAAACAATAGATGCTTGTGAGGCTGTGGAGAAATAGGAACACTTTTACACTGTTGGTGGGAATGTAAATTACTTCAACCGTTGTAGAAGACAGCATGGTAATTCCTCAAGGATCTAGAACCAGAAATATCATTTTACTCAGCAAAAATATTACTGTCTATACACCCAAAGGAATATAAATCTTTCTACTATAAAGACACAGGCACACATAGATTTACTGCAGCACTATTTACAATAACAAAGACTTGGAACCAATCCAAATGCCCATCAATGATAGACTGGATAAAGAAAATGTAGTAAATATACACCATGGAATACTATGCAGCCATAAAAAGAGATGAGATAATGTCCTTTGCAGGGACACAGATGAAGCTGAAAGTCACTATCCTCAGCAAACTAACACAGAAAACCAAACACCACATGTTCCCACTTGTAAGTGGGAATTGAACGTTGAGAACACATAGACACAGAGAGGGGAACAACACACACTAGGGCCTGTTGGGAGGTGGGGGTAAAGGGAGGGAACTTTTAGGATGGGTCATTAGGTGCAGCAAGCTACCATGGCACACGCATAACTATGTAACAACCCTACAGGTTCTGCACATGTAATACCCCCATTTTCTTAGAAGAAATAAGGAAAAAAAAGTCAAAGTACAACATGTAATATTGGTTTGAGTAGGCATAAATGAAGACTGCTCATTATTTCACAGCACAATAGGGTGGCCATAGTTATTATTGACTAAGACTAATTGTGTATGTAAATATAACTTTAAGAATGCAATTGGATTGTTGGTAACTGAAAAGATAAATGCTTGAGAGATTGAATACAACATTTTTCCTGATACACTTATTTCACAATGCGTGCCTGTATTAAAATATCTCATGTACTCCATAGATGTATAGACCTACTACATACCCATAAAATTAAATATAAAAAATGAAAAAGTGGCAACAGATTTTTCAACTGTATTAGTAATAACTCTTCCAGTGGGAAAATATTTCTCGTCCATAGTTTCACATTGGGTTTTTTGGCTTTCTTCCCTATTTTCCTAGAAGATTACGAGTTGTTTTGTTTTGTTTTGTTTGTTTTTGAGACGGAGTCTCACTCTGTCGCCCAGGCTGGAGTGCAGTGGCGCGATCTCCGCTCACTGCAAGCTCCGCCTCCTGCGCTCATGCCATTCTCCTGCCTCAGCTTCCAGAGTAGCTGGGACTCCAGGTGCCCGTCACCATGCCCGGCTATTGGCATTTTTTTTTTTGGTATTTTTTTTAGTAGAGATGGAGTTTCACCGTGTTAGCCAGGATGGTCTCAATCTCCTGACCTCGTGATCCGCCCACCTCAGCCTCCCAGTGTTCTGGGATTACAGGCATGAGCCACCTCACCAGTCCTAGAATTTTTATATACAATTTTACTAAATATATTTAAAGTAATAGAAGTATTATGGATATGGATTATCTCATCTACTTTTTCAGAATTAATTCACCAACATATTTTGATGTTTCACTGTATATCTATACTATGGGTTTTTAGAAATTTAAAAAGGTGCTTTCAATTTATAAAGAAACATTGTGAAACAGACACACTAACACTTAGAGGGTCAATAAGAATAGTGGTGAATTAGGTAGACTGTTAAATCAGATGGCATGAGCTCAAATCTCAGATTTACCACTTAACAGCTAGGAAAAACTAGGCAATTTTCTTCACTTTCGGTAACTGAATTTTTTCACTAGCAAAATAGAGATAATACTATCTACCTAATAGAGTTATTGAGTGGTTATTACTTAGAACAATGCATCTCAAAATGTGTCTTGTGCGCCTCTTGGAGTCCTTAATACACATTCAGGGCATCTTCAGTGTTGATAGTGTTTTCATTATAATATGACACAGTATATATTTTTCAATGTTTGATAGTTTCAATAATAGTTAAAAAGCACTAGTAAGTGAAATTGATGGTGTCTCAGTCCAAATAAAAGCAAGGACGCAATGCACAGAAATTAGAAAGTCAGTTTTACTTAAGAATGCTCTTGATGAAATGAATGAATGTTCTTAAACTTATTAAGGTTACTAAGTCCCCACTAGCAAGTATATGTATTTTTAAACAGGAAGTAGACATAAAGTGCTTCTGCTGTATATGTAAGTATAATTTATTCAGAAAAAGCTCTTGTGCAATTGTGTGAGTTTCAACCTAAATGAGCTGCACTTTTATCTAATGAAACTTTATATTTACTTGAAAAAGTGACTATTAAAAATGTATTCTTTGCAAAAAATTAGCCAGGCATGGTGGTGTGTGCCTGTAATCCAAGCTACTCGGGAGACTGAGGCAGGAGAATAGCTTGAACCCGGGAGGCAGAGGTTACAGTGAGCTAAGATCGCACCATTGCACTCTAGCTTGGGCAATAAGAGCAAAAGTCTGTCTCAAAATAAATAAATAAATAAATAAAAATAAGAGAGAAAAGAAAAAAAGTATTATTTTGAATTGAATATTTGATAAGAACTTTCTGAAAAATAAAGCTTGTTATTTTAAGGAAAAAATAATTTTTACAGTATTTGTTGTCTATGATAAAATGGAATTCTTCAAATGAAAATTAAAATTTTGAAAACATATCTAACATCTTAAGCTTCATAGCTCTCTGATATTTAGTGAGTTTTCTGATGAGATTGTGATATCAACAGAGATTTTTCTAATCTTATATAATAAAATATGTCAGCATATGATAGACTTGCATAACTCAGTGAATAGTATTTGCAAAATAATTTATGGTTAATGCTACAAATCACACATTAAATAAATCATTCCAAATGAAGGTTAACCAATGGATTGTAGGCAGCTGGATTTTTAAAAAGTCACTGATAGTGTTTTTTAGTCTACATTGTAACAAGCCTTTAAGAAGCTAGCAATTACACAATGTTTCAGTACAGCACCTAGGAAAAACACAGGTTTTTACCTTAAAGTGGCATTAAAATACTCCTATTTCTAATTACATATCTCTCTTATTGTTTTGCCATCTAAATTTTTATACTGTAGCATAAAACATTTTACAGTTCATTTTGTATATGTTCTGCCCCCATCCCTAGAATGAGTTCTTTCCGAAGAGAAAGATTTTGTCTTATTTTACTCATTGCTACATCTTCAGCAATAATAAAAATGTCAACACACAATTGGTGCTTATAAAATATATTTTGAGTGAAGGAATGAACAAACAAAAGCAGAGACAGAAATCTTGACTGTATAGAGAGTTTAAGAACATCCAATAATAACGAATTAGTAAAACTGAGGAATGTAGTGTATAGTGAAATAAGAAAGCGCCGAGCCAGGAGGTGAAGGAAAAATATTAAAGAATCGTTGATACCACAAATGAAATATTAAATTAGAACAGTTTTAATTATGATAGTGTGAAATTATCAAAATTAAAAATTTTAACACAGCGAGAAGGAGAAGAAAGAGAATGAGAAGAGAAAGAAGCTAAAGGAAAATAAAGAAAAAAACAATGAATAAAAGAGGAGAATGAAAAATAATGAGAAGAAAGAAGTAGAGCTCAAGAGAAGGGCAAAGGATCGTGTAATTAAATTGAGAAACAATGAGGCCATATACAGTAGTCGAAGGCATGAGACTGATATAACTGTTTTAATTTCCATCAGAACAGGCAGAAGAGAATTCTGAGAACAGAACCTTTGTAATATTGATATGCTTAATGGATCAATAGAAGACTAGGAACTTAGGGGAAAAACAAGACACAAAAACAGATGGTGGCATCATCAGGAAAGTGAATATTGGAGGCAGTAGTTCATAGAATCTATGTATTTTGGCACCTAGGAAGTCAGATATACTCTCGATCACAGAATTTCATTAGTATAGTAGATATCAAAGTCATATTTGCATATTTTAAAGTAAGAAATATGTAAAATACCAAATAGAAATATCCTGTGCAAGGCTGGTCACAGGTTACTTCCAAAGATTTTACTTTGGCTGAAATCTGGCTTCTTGTCAGTTGACTAAGGGAACCTTTCCTATCTAAAAGTTCTGTAGAAATGTGAACAATCACAATAAGTAAAGCAGATTCTCTCAACAATGCCCATTATATCAGGTTTCCCTCAACATCTAGGCAACCTAGAAGCAATAGACATTATCAACCCAAGAAAGTTGATGATAGTAAATAAAGTAGAGGTACCATGACTTGCTTGACCTCATTTGAAGAGGTAGGCAGATAATGAGAAAATAAATAAAGAGTGACATTTTTGAAACAGTAAATACTTTTTAAACATATATTTTCAGTAACATATCTGGTTTTGGTTGTTAATATATTGATCAGATATTGATCAGATATTCATATATATATGTGTTCATACATATGAATTTGTGTGATTGGTAATATATTGATCAGATATTTGGTTCAAGAGAAGATAGGACATAAGTATCAGTGTCTTCTTGGCGAATCCTTTAAATGTAATTTTGCTATTTAAGAAAGAGTCTCATTTAAGTATAAAAATGTGACATTAATTGCCACATATATTTCATCTACTATATCTCCTTATCATAAAGCTGGTTTTAGGCACTAGAATTTAGGGAGGGAAGTCAGGACAACTTTATTGAACACCTTTTACAAACAATCCATTAGATTGTCAACAGAAGGTGGTTCCCTTTATCCCATAAGATTATTTTGATATTATGTTAGTGTTGTGCTAAAGAAAAATGGAAAATGCAAACTATATTTCCAAATAAGAATATCTAAGTATGGATGAGAAGTGATTTTGTAAATGGGTACTGAACATTTTGTTCATGCTCTGAATTTCACAGTTTTTTTATTACTCCACCCTATCCACATGTAATAGTCATGTGGAAACATAGCAAAAGAAAAATCTTTGATAACAGATAAAGAACCTAACAACTCCTGTAATTTCAACATTAGATTTCCTCATACAGCAGTACTTCCAAACTGCTGAAAGAACCACAAAGTTAAGAAGACTGATAAAGAAAAGAGTTTAGGTAAATATTCACCTATGTCAGCAAGGAACTGCTGATAGTTGTTAGTGACTTGCTGAACAGTTATTACTTCCCTATTTTAGTTTTGAGGTGTAAAACCCAGAGTTCTAGTATGCACTAGAGGATGGAAACGAACATACTTAAAGGGCACACAGATATTGGACTTCTCACTAAACTTTGCCAGTGGAAGCCAAGAGTTAAGTTTGATTTAAAAAGGAATAAATAAATGTCAATAAATCTAACAAGTTGAAAATTACAGAACAATTTACTTTGTGGCACACAATTCCTTAGAGTCGTCTAGTACTCATTATCCTGATTACAGGTCACCAGGAATAATTTGTCTTAGGTAAAGTCTGGTAATGTATTTAACCAGAAGTGAAAAGATGAACAAAACTGAGAATGATGAATTAGAAGGTATTTTATATAAAATGTTTCTTTTACAGCTCTTGAAACAATTATGTTTTAAAATTTTTTATCAATAAATAAAATGCATACATATTTATGTGGGACATGTGATATTTTGACATAGCATACAATATATATCAAATCAAGGTATTTGGTTATCCATCAGCTCAAACATTTATTATTTCTTTGTGTTGGGAACATTTCATTTCTTCTCCTCCAGTTATTTTGAAACATACAATAAAATACTGTTAACTGTATTCACTTTACTGTGCTGTCAAATTCTAGAACTTATTTCTTCTATTGTATGATTGTACCCATTTGCCAACCTCTCGTCACCCTCACCCCTAACACCCTTCCCAGCCTGTGGTAACTATCACTCTTCTCTCTATCTTCATATATATATATATATATATATATGCACACACACACACATATATATTTAGTTCTCACATACAATATTTATCTTTTTCCACTTGGTTTATTTCACTTAATGTAATGACTTCTATCAAAAAAAACTTAAAGAGATTCACAAAATGCATAGTAATAACATGGCATGGACAATTAAAAATAGCAAATGATTTAATAATTTTTTTCACTTATGGAATTGTGGAATATATATATATATATTTCTTTTTTACTTATTTAACTTGGCTGATGTAAGAAAGAAATAGCAAATAAACTTATGGTCTTTCATTTCCACCACTATTCAAATTTAAATTTTAAGATTTTAATGAACAAGTCTGAAATGTCATATCAAAGAAAAATAGAGAAAATTGTTTTACGTGCTTCTTAGAGTGTAAAGGTAAAGAAAAATAATTTTAGCATGATTATTTAAACTTCACTGATCTCATTTGGAATGGCATGTTGCATCTTTGTTATGGGAAAAAGATTAAAGCATTTCATCATAGAGATCAAAGGGGCTGTTAACAGATACATTATTTAGTACAGAGGTTATAGGTTTAACTGCATTGAAATAGATCCAAATCACATTATTAAAAAATATAAAAGAGAATTTCCACCTGATATGACAATGTAGACGCTATAATATGCTAAATGGGTTTATTATCATGGTTCTGCTACACAAAGTTGACTAAAAACTCTGGCTTCCTCCATACTGTGCTACTGTCATCACCAAATTTGACACTTTATTCAAGTGATCTAAAATGTCTCCACTTCCGAGAATATGACTAGATTACTCAATGAAGGAAAGTGGAAAATAAAAGACATTCTCCTTCCCTTTAAGGGTACACAGGAAGTTTGTTTTATTTTAATTTTTTCAATTTTAAATTGACAAATTAGAGTTGTGTACATATTGGGAGTACGAAGTGATGTTATGACTTATAAATACAACATAGACTAATAAAGCTATTCAACCTATTCAGCACCTCAAATATTTTTTTGCGGTGAGAAAGTTTGAAACTGACTCTTTTAGCAGTTTTGAAATGTATATTATTTATTATATATATTATTGAAATATATATTAATTTGAATTATATATATATATTTGAAATATATATTATTTATTATATATTATTCACCATGGCTATGTAACACATCATATCTTATTTCTCCCATCTTTCTAATTGAGGTGTTTTACCCTTTGACCATCAGCTTCCTATTTTCCTCATTCCCCAACTTTTGATAACTACTATTCCACTGTCTGTTTCTTTTAGATCGATTGTTTTAGTTTCCACACAGAGGTGAAAAAATGTAGTTTCTCTTTGTGTGCCTGGATTACTTCACTTAGTATAATGTTCTCCAATTCCATCCACAGTGTCACAAGTGATAAGTTTTATTTCCTTTATTAAGACTGAATAATAGACCTTTGTGTATATATACCACATATTATTTATGCATTCATCCACTGAGGAACATTTAGGTTGATTCCACAATGTGGCAACTGCTATTGAAAGGAACATTAGAGTGCAGACATCTGTTCAATACACTAATTTTAAATTTGGGTAAATATCCAGAATTGGGATGGCTGGATTACATAGTAATTCTATTTTTAGTATTTTGAAGAACCTCCATACAGTTTTCCAGAATGGCTATACTATTTTACATTCCTAAAAACTGTACAGAGGGTCACTGTTCTTGACACCCTTGGCAACTCCTATCTTTTGACTTTTTTTGGGTCGGGGGGAAGGGAGATTGAGTCTGCTCTGCAGCCTGGGCTGGAGTGCAGTGGCGTGAACTCGGCTCACTGAAATCTCTGCCTCCTGGGTTCAAGCGATTCCTCTGTCTCAGCCTCCCGAGTATCTGGGACTATAGGCGTGCGCCACGACGCCCGGCTAACTTTTGTATTTTTTAGTAGAGGTGGGGTTTCACCATTGTAGCCTGGCTGGTCTCGAACTCATGACCTGGTGATCTGCCTGCCTTGACTTCCCAAAATGCTGGGATTACAGGCATGAGCCACGGAGTTGGCCTCTTTTGACATTTTTTGGAATAACCACTCTGACAGGTGTGAGGTGATATCTCATTGTTATTTTAACTTGAATTTTCCTAATACTCAGTGATGTCGAGCATTTTTTCATATATCCGTTGTTGCCATTTGCCTATCTTCTTTTGAGAACTGTCTATTCACATCCCTTGTTCATGTTTTAATTATATTATTTTTGTTTCTATACAGCTGTTTGAGTTCCTTATACATTTTGGATATTAAGCTCCTACCAGGTATATGGCTTCTAATACTTTCTGTTATTCCATTCCATAGTTGTGTCTTCATTTGGTTGTTTCCTGTTTGTGCAGAAGACTATTATTTTGATGTAATCCCGTTTATGTATTTTCACTTTTTTGGCTACACATTTTGGGTAAAATATAAAACAAAACAAAACAAAACAAACAAACAAACAAACAAACAAACAAACAATTGCCCACAGCAAGATCACATAGTTGTCTCCCTATGTTTTCTTCTAGTAATTTACAGATTCAGATCCTTTGTTTAAGTCTTCAATCGATTTTGAATTGATGTTTGTATGTAGTGTGAGATAAGTATTCAGTTTCCTTCTGCATGTGGACATCCATCTGTCTCAACACCATTTATTGAAGAGTCTGTAATCCCATTGTATATTCTTGGCAACTATTTTAAACTAATTGACTATACATGTGTGGATTCATTTCTGTTACATGGATCAATGAGTCTATTTTTGTAGTAGTACCATGTAATTTTAACTACTATCACTTTGTTGTATAGTTTGAAATCAGGTACTGTGATGGCTCCAGCCTTGTTCTTTTGTTTATGATTATATGGCTATTACAGGATTTATTTGGCTGGGGTAACTGCATTTACAATAAGGACTTTTCAAAAAATGTTAAGCAGGTAAATGAAAAGCACTTTCCTGTTCCTAGATGTCAAGTCTATAAATTTTCAAAAAGGAAATAAATAAAATAAAATAAAATATACTAATAAAGTCCTCTTCAAAAAATCAAGAAAATAATTCCATTTAAATAACATTAAATATAATAAGTTACTTAGAAATAAATTTAATCATTCTTTTATGGTCAAGTGATTTTTGATAAAGAAGCCAAGAACACACAGTGGGGAAAGCTAATCACTTCAATAAATGATGTGGGGAAACTGAATGAATATTCACATGAAGAAAAATGAAATTGAACCTTTTCCACTCACCATATGCAATATCAACTCAAAATTAATTAAAAAATTAAACATAATATTCTGGACTGTAAAACTCCTAGAAAAAAAATCATAGTGGAAAAGCTCTGTGGCATTGATAGGGCAAATTTTTTTGTAAGAACACAAAAGTACAGGCAACAAAAGCAAAAGTAGAAAAACGGGATTACATCCAAATAAAAAGCTTCTGCGCAGCAAACAAGCAAAAAAGTGAAAAGACAACCTACAAAATAGGATAAAATACTGGCAAACTATACATCTGATAAGGGATTAACATCAAAAAGCATATAAGAAACTCCACTCAGTAGCAAGAAAACAAATAAATGGGTTTTAAAATGGGTAAAGCACATAGACATTTTCAAAAGAACTCATACAAATGGCCAGCATATATATATATGTATATATATATATGTGTGTATATATATGTGTGTGTGTGTGTTCAACATCACTAAATTATAAATAAATTAATTAAAAAAATTTTAAATACAAAAAGTAAAAGAAATTTTAAAATGCACTTTAAAATGAGGGTTTAATTTATTCAGCAATATGCACTATAATGTTATGTTAAATTACTCCACAGTAGAGGTTAAAATAAAGTGCTTTGAGCACATTCATTCATTCTCTGCCATATTCCACAAAAGGCTTTGATGTTAGTTACTCAAGTTTTTACAGCGAAATATATTAAATAAATATTAATGGATGATAGATAATATAAAAGTTGAATAATGAATTTTTAAAGGCAGCATGCTAAAGAGAGAATGCAGGCTACCCACTGGTGCACAGAAACTCATGAGAACATTCTTTGTACTTTTAAAATAAAACTTCTGATTAGAATCTGGATTTTCTTTTCCTCTACAAATCACAAAGTCAAGTTAGAAAGAAATAAGTAATCTTATTCATATGATCTATAAGATAACAGAAGACTATTTATTTGAACATAAATTGTGCATGTATTTGACAGTTCCTCAAGTAGCAGTGTGTGTTTGTGTGTGTGTTTGTGATGCAGTAAATATGTTCAACATTTATCATAAAGCAGCATGAGTAGTTGACAGTACCTAAAAGTTAAATCCCAAAGTGATTGAATTAACCATGTAGCCATTGGCCACCAGCGTGATTTAGGCAACTGGTCCTTCTTTCAAAGGGTGAGATCCTTAATTATGAAATAATGATACATGTTGAGGTCATTAAAGAAATTTAGTGAGACACTTTACATAAAGGACTAAATTAGAGACTCATACATAAAACTCAATATAGTACAGTTATTACTATTAAACTAAAAATGTATGCCTCTTTATACAACATATTTTAAAACAACATAATGGCTAAAACATACCACCAGTGAACATCAAGGGAAACAATTCTCTTTGGAACCACAATGATATGTTAGAAACACATGATTCTGGTTTTCCGGCCTAATCACAAACCCTGAGTGTGATGTCTTGAGGAAGAGTTTTAATATATATACCCTTAATTCAGCCCTCTATGATGCAATTTATTTGACTGGATTTTGCAGAGAGACTAAAATATGCACACTTTGAACTTAGAGTCTGTTTTTCTGTTTTTTTTTTTTTTTAAGTCTATGTTTTTCTTAAGATTAGACATGTAAAATTTAATAAACACATGGAATATATGTTTCCATCCTGTCCTTAACAGTAAGGAGCCTAATAATCTTAAACTCTCTCCTCAGCATCCTATCATGGCCACCTTTTTTTTTTTATTATTATTATACTTTAAGTTCTAGGGTACATGTGCACAACGTGCAGGTTTGTTACACATGTATATATGAGCCATATCTCCTAATGCCATCCCTCCCCCAACCCCCCTCCCCACAATAGGACTCAGTGTGTGATGTTCCCCGTGATCTCATTGTTCAATTCTCACCTATGAGTGAGAACATGCGGTATTTGGTTTTCTGTTCTTGCAATAGTTTGCTGACAATGATGGTTTCCAGCTGCATCCATGTCCCTACAAAGGACACGAACTCATCCTTTTTTATGGCTGCATAGTATTCCATGGTGTGTATGTGCCACATTTTCTTAATCCAGTCTGTCACTGATGGACATTTGGGTTGATTCCAAGTCTTTGCTATTGTGAATAGTGCCGCAATAAACATAAAATAAAAAATGCATGTGTCTTTATAGCAGCATGACTTATAATCCTTTGGGTATATCCCCAGCAACCCCATCAAAAAGTGGGCAAAGGATATGAACAGACACTTCTCAAAAGAAGACATTCATACAGCCAACAAACACATGAAAAAATGCTCATCATTACTCGCCATCAGAGAAATGCAAACCAAAACCACAATGAGATACCACCTCACACCAGTTAGAATGGCAATCATTAAAAAATCAGGAAACAACAGGTGCTGGAGAGGATGTGGGGAAACAGGAACACTTTTACACTGTTGGTGGGCCTGTAAACTAGTTCAATCATTGTGGAAGACAGTGTGGTGATTCCTCAAGGATCTAGAACTAGAAATACCATGGCCACCATTTTAGAAAGTATTTTTTGTCCTTATCTTCTTTAATGCTATAGCTATTTAATAATAAAATGTATCCAAAATTTATTATCATAAAACTTCTCAAGTGGTTTCAACTTGAACATGTAAAGCAATTACTTATTGCTTACTTTAGCTTTAGGGAAAAAAATCAGTAATGTAATACAGTTACTAGATATTTCATTGTAAGCAATGTAGCTGATGATAAACAGGAGATAACCAGTTGAAAGTCCAGACCTCAATAACAAACTGAAGCAACCCACTGAACAGCATTGCTATGTATAAAACAATTACATTTGGAGGACATTTGTCAAAATTACTATGATTTTAAAGAGGTTGATATTAAGAAAAAATTTTCTGAAGGTATTTGTAAATCACAGCTGATTATTTTCTGACTTTGTGAAAATAGAAACATCAGTGATCATTTTAATAATTTTGAGAACAAGGCAGTATATAAAGTTATACACATAATTGCTTAACAATGAATTATAGTATCATAAAAGAAGGCAATTTTTAAAATTCTGGATAGTCAAGAATTTATAAAATTTATACTGTAACATTCTCTAAATAAAAATATTTAATTATTAGAATATGAGAAACAATAAAATTGTGCATATAGATGTTTAAGGTATAATCAATCATTTTTAATTTATAATAACACAATTAAGCTGTACCTAGCACATTAATTTACCAGACACTAACAGGTAAAAATATTGAAAAATTTTTGAGTTGACATTGTTGCTATTATTACTTTTACTCTGAATGTGATCAGTCCTCGTGGCAAACAATACAAAACACATGAAAACCCTTGACCACTCACCTTTCCACATTTTTATTTTCTTTAATCACCTCTGATATTCTCTACATCTTATTTTGTTTGTCAGTAATTAACCTTAATTTTTTTTTTTATTTTTACTTTTTACTCAGTATAACTTTTTAGTCTTTAGGCACATTTATTATTTTCAATTGTGTCATTATCTCTCATCATTTTCTTTTAAGACAATAATTTTATGTTTTCCTTTTAATAGTATTTTTATATTGTAATAAATATAGAAACACAAGAAGTGTTGCAAATATAGTACAGAGAGGTTCCCTGAACATTTCAATCAGTATTTTTTAATTGTTATATTTTCTATAACTGTAGTACAATATCAAAATGAAGAAACTCATGGGTAAAACATGCAAGTATGACATTTTATCCATTACGTAGGTTTGTATAACCACCACCACAATTTAAATGCAGAATTATCCCATCACTTCTACCTCTACACTACTATATGTAATCACTAATTTGTTGTTTATCTCAAAAATGTTGATTACAATTGTTTTGACTGGATTGGCTAGAATTCAGGCACTCAAAATGAGAACGTTGTTACTGTTTAATGTTGGTTATTTGCACTCAGCATAACACCCTCGAGATCCAACCAAGATGGTAAAGATATCAATAGTCTATTATTTTTTATTCATGTCATTGGATCACGTTTTTCATTCTTTAATCCAACCTACAAATCTGTCTTTTACTTGGTATTTTTTTAGACAGTCTCTCATGTTATTTTGTCGTGTTTCCTCCATTTTTTTTTCTATGTTTTGTTCTCTTTTTTCTTGCCTTCCTGTATGTTGACTTTTTATTTTATTTTATTTTAGTTTTTAGGACGGAGTCTCGCACTGTCACCAAGCTGGAGTGCAATGGCGCCATCTGGGCTCACTGCAACTCCGCCTCCCGGGTTCAAGCGATTCCCCTGCCTCAGCCTCGCGAGTAGCTGGGACTATAGGCGCCCGCCACCACGTCCCGCCAATTTTTTGTATTTTAGTAGAGACGGGGTTTGGCCATGTTGGTCAGGGTGGTCTCTCATCTCCTGACCTCGTGATCTGCCCACATCGGCCTCTCAAAGTGCTGAGATTACAGGAGTGAGCCACTGCGCCTGGCCTATTTGACATTTTTAAATCTTCATTTTGAAATCCCCACAGTGTGTTACTAGTGTATTTATTTTTATAGGTTTTTTATTTTTATTTTTTGTTTTTATTTATTTATTTATTTTAAATTATACTTTAAGTTCTGGGATACATGTGTAGAACGTGCAGATTTGTTACATAGGTATACACGTGCCAATGTGGTTTGCTGCACCCATCAACCCGCCACATACATTAGGTATTTCTTCTAAAGCTATCCCTCCCCTTGCCCTCTACCACCTGACAGGCCCCAGTGTGTGATGTTCCCCTCCCTGTGTTCATGTGTTCTCATTGTTCAACTCCCACATAAGTGAGAACATGCAGCATTTGGTGTTCTGTTCCTGTGTTAGTTTGCTGAGAATGTAGGATTCCAGCTTCATCCACGTTCCTGCAAAGGACATGAACTCATCATTTTTTACGGCTACATAATATTCCATGATGTACATGTCCCACATTTTCTTTATCCAATTTATCATTGATGGACGTTTGGGTTGGTTCCAAGTCTTTACTGTTGCAAATAAACATACGTGTGCATCTGTCCTTATAGTAGAATGTTTTATAATCCTTTGGATATATACCCAGTAATGGGATTGCTGGATCAAGTGATATTTCTGGTTCTAGATCCTTGAGGAATTGCCACACTGTCTTCCACAAGGGTTGAACTGATTTACACTCCCACCAACGTGTAAAAGCGTTCCTATTTCTCCACATCCTCTCAGGCATCTTTTGTTTCCTGACTTTTTAATGATCACCATTCTAACTGGCTTGAGATGGTATCTCATTGTGGTATTGATGTGCATTTCTCTAATGAGCAGTGATGATGATCTTTTGTTCATATGTTTCTTGATCACATAAACGTCTTCTTTTGAAAGTGTCTGTTCATATTCTTTGCCCACTTTTTGATGGGGTTGTTTTATTCTTGTAAATTTGTTTAAGTTCATTGTAGATTCTGGATATTAGCCCTTTGTCAGATGGATAGATTGCAAATATTTTCTTCCATTCTTTAAGTTGCCTGTTCACTCTGATGTTAGTTTCTTTTGCTGTGCAGAAGCTCCTCAGTTTAATTAGATCTCGTTTGTCAGTTTTGGTTTTTTTTGCCATTGCTTTTGGTGTTTTAGTCATAAAGTCCTTGCCCATGCCTATGTCCTGAATGGTATTGTCTAGGTTTTCTTGTAGGAATTTTATGGTTTTGGGTTTTACATTAGGTTTTTTAGTGATTGCTTTTGGTATTACACCATACATACATAACTTAAATATTCTGTCTATGTCAACATTTTATCAGTTGAGTGAAGTTTATCAATTTTACTTCCTTTATCTTTACCTGTTCATAATTATCATTTTTTAAATGATTTAGAACCACATCAGAGAGTATTATAATTTTTGCTTTAACAACCAAGCATAACTTAGAACACTCAAGAAGACAAGAAAAGTTTATTGACTCACCTGCATTTACACTCTTTCCTTTGTTCTTCCTTTCTTCCTGATGTTACAATTGTCATTCACTGATTATTTTCTTTCTATTCAGGAAAATTCCTTTAGCTTTTTCTTTATGGTCAGTCTGATGGTAACAAATTTTCTTACTGCCCTTTAATCTGAGAATGTCTTTATTATTCCTTCATTCCTATAAGATATTTTCATTGGTTATAGAATTTGGAGTTGACAGTCTTTATTTTTCTGCATTGAAAAAGACGTATTTCTTTAAGCTGACCTGTATGCTTTTGATGACAAATTGTCTAAATTGTTTCATCCTATAAGTAAAATGTCATCTCTTATCCTGCTTTCTTTTTCTTTGTCTCTAGTTTTCATAAATTTGAATATTTTGAACCTTAGTGTAGGTTGCTTGGGGTTCATATTGTTTTAGGGATCACTCAACTTCTTGAATCTATAAGCTTATGCCTTTCATAAAATTTGGGAAATTTTGTTTATATTTCCTTGTTCATATTTTCTAGCCACACCAACCTTTTCTTTTTTTTCCAGGAACCCAATGACATGGATTTTTATTAAAGTTCCATTTTTCTCTGAGACTCTTTTTATGGTGTTCTGTATTCTACTTTCAGTTGTTCAGATTAGAGACTTTCTAGTGTATATTCTTCATGTTCACAGATTATTTCTTTTTTTCCGCTGTTTTTTTTTTTCTTTTGCCCACATCAATTGATTTAAAAAAAATTATTTTATTTTTCCAAATTCCCATTTGGTTATTCTTTAGTCCTTTATTTATTGATTTCCGATTTTATCATTTATTTCAAGCATATACGTAACTATTCATTGACACATCTGTGTCATCTTGTTGGTATATTTTTGATCATCTTTTTTTATTCCAATTGATTTTTTTCTGGTTCTTCTTATCATAAGTGATTTTTGGTTGAACCCTTAATGTTGTGGGCAATATATTGTGAGACTCTATGTCTTTTTTTTTTTTTTTTTTTTTTAGGTTTTCTTTTAAAATTATTTTTAATTGGCACATAGCAGTTCATTTTTATGGGGTACAGTGTGATTTTCTTTTTTTTTTCTTCTTTTTATTATTATACTTTAAGTTCTAGGGTACATGTGCATAACGTGCAGGTTTGTTACATATGTATACTTGTGCCATGCTGGTGTGCTGCACCCATCAACTCGTCAGCACCCATCAACTCATCATTTACATCAGGTATAACTCCCAATGCAATCCCTCCCTCCTCCCCCCTCCCCATGATAGGCCCCGGTGTGTGATGTTCCCCTTCCCAAGTCCAAGTGATCTCATTGTTCAGTTCCCACCTATGAGTGAGAATATGCTGTGTTTGGTTTTCTGTTCTTGTGATAGTTTGCTAAGAATGATGGTTTCCAGCTGCATCCATGTCCCTACAAAGGACACAAACTCATCCTTTTTTATGGCTGCATAGTATTCCATGGTGTATATGTGCCACATTTTCTTAATCCAGTCTGTCACAGATGGACATTTGGGTTGATTCCAAGTCTTTGCTATTGTGAATAGTGCCTCAATAAACATACGTGTGCATGTGTCTTTATAGCAGCATGATTTATGATCCTTTGGGTATATACCCAGTAATGGGATGGCTGAGTCATATGGTACATCTAGTCCTAGATCCTTGAGGAATCGCCATACTGTTTTCCATAATGGTTGAACTAGTTTACAATCCCACCAACAGTGTAAAAGGGTTCCTATTTCTCCACATCCTCTCCAGTACCTGTTGTTTCCTGACCTGGTAGCACCATTCAGGACATAGGCATGGGCAAGGACTTCATGTCTAAAACACCAAAAGCAACGGCAACAAAAGCCAAAATTGACAAATGGGATCTCATTAAACTAAAGAGCTTCTGCACAGCAAAATAAACTACCATCAGAGTGAACAGGCAACCTATAGAATGGGAGAAAATTTTTGCAATCTACTCATCTGACAAAGGGCTAATATCCAGAACCTACAAAGAACTCAAACAAATTTACAAGAAAAATACAAACAACCCCATCAAAAAGTGGGCAAAGGATATGAACAGACATTTCTCAAAAGAAGACATTCATACAGCCAACAGACACATGAAAAAATGCTCATCATCACTGGCCATCAGAGAAATGCAAATCAAAACCACAATGAGATACCATCTCACACCAGTTAGAATGGCAATCATTAAAAAGTCAGGAGACTCTATGTCTTATTCAAAGATTTTACTTTATTAAGTCTCCTCTGATGTCATGCTGACTTTCAAAGGGAGCGCTGTTTCGTTAATGACAGGTGAGAGCAGATGTCCCAGTTTTTTACTTGAACTCATTACTGCTGGGTAAAGTGACCAACTTGACCTCCAGTGATAACTCCCTGGCTAGGAACAGTAGAAGTGCCTATTCACTGTTCCAATATCATCTCCATTGACATGGTAAGGGGTCATCTCATTACTACTAGGCAATGGGGAAAGTACTGGCCTCTTCAGATACCTCCAACAGATTGGGTAGTGGTGACTTAATAATGTTACTGCCCAGTGGAAATGAAATTGGATTCCCCACATGTTCTCCATGGACACTAAAGGTGGAAGACAGCTTGTTGTCAACCAGCGTGGATGAAACTCCCCATTTCCCACTTGGCTTTCTCTGACACACCAAGTGGTGTGCGTGTGTGTGTGTGTGTGTGTGTGTGTCCAGTCTTTCCAGCCTTTGACAGTCTTCTGAGAGGGGAATCTAGGCAATTCACTCAGCTTTTGCTGGTGGGAAGAAGGATCACTAGTTTTTTCTGTGGTGTTTGTCTGGAGTAGAATGGTTTTCTGTCTTGCCAGGCATTTTTCTTTTCCTAGAAAGACTATGTTTTGTGGACTTTTGTTTTCATTGCTCTTTCTGAGTTCCTGCTTTCCCTAGTATCATGGCCAGGAGAGATGAGGTAAAATGAAAACCCATGGAATTCACAATTTTGTTATTTTTCAGGTCCTGAGGTCCCTAACTAGTCTACCTTCTTATTTCCACATTCCAGTGTCTTATGTTTGTTTTTTGTATCATTTCCAGTGCTTTTAGCTGCACTTAGCAAGAAAAAAATATGGAAAAGTAAACCTAATGCATCTTTCCAAAGGAGAAAGTTTACTCTCTTATCTACTAAGTAGACTAATTGAAACATATAAAATATTGTAACAATTATGCAATTTGTAATGTTTAACTTGATGAACACTTGTGAATTCCCTACTCAATCTGAGAAGCAGAAAGTGATCTACGACTGTATGAAATAAACCTATGCTCATTCTCTGCCCCCACGTGTAAACTAAATTTCCTACTTACCAGTGTCTTTCATATTTTAATAGGTTGTCTTATTTAGCATATTTATTTTACCTATTCTAAAACGATATCCTGTTTAGATACAAGCATGGATTTTTATGCTAAAGTGATGGTGTTTTGCAAATTGCTTACAAAAGTAGTTACATTTTGGTTTATTTAATTAAAAACTTAATTTAAATTTTAAAAGCTCTTCTTGCAAAACATATATCCTAGGATAATAATATTCTTGACAAAATATTTGAGGCTTTTTAAAAAATCTAACTTTGCCTCATTTGACATTTTTATATGTTCAACATTTCTATGTGACACATACACAAACTAGAAAATAATTAGGATGTGCTGGTTTGTGTCTACTTCTCATTTTTTTGGGTAAGGCATATTTATCCAGACGCAGTGATAACTTGCTTGGTATTATTCACATGTGCATTCACAGACTCATAAATTGTATCCTGAAAGGGGTCATGACACTGAACTTATTCCAAATGTCACTTCTCATTTCAGCATCTCAAACTGTGCAATAAATGAAACAGTTTGGATTTCCCACCTGTCACACTTTTAAAAATTAAAGTTGAAGAGCACATTCTAGTTAATGAGTCCAAACTTTAAGCAAAGAAGTTCAAAAGATTCACAGATGGTATTGTTGCTGCTGCTTCTCCATCTATCTGTTAGTTCTTTCTTCCTTAAAATAAAAATCTACACTTGCAGGCTATTCAGAACAGAAACATGCTTCAGAAGCTAAGACACAAACTTGGATTTTTCAGCATTATTAAAAGCAAAAAATCCTAGAAATTTTAATTGGGTTTTGATTATAGCATAATACCCATAAATACTTCAATAACACACATCATAGAGCTACAATTTATCAAGCTTTAAAGGTTAGCTATGACTAATATTTAGAATTTTGATTATAAATTAAATATACTTATTAGATCTTATTTTCTCATTTTAAACAGAAATATAAATTGGAGTAGGTCACCATAACAACAGTACAGACATAATATTAATAAGTAAAAATGTCAGGTAATTTTTCCCTTTGAAAATTTGCTCAAAAAATTCCACAAATTATATTTTTGCAAGCAAAGTTACTACTTTTATTATAAAAAAAAGCCTTTATTTGTTCAGATAATGTTTTTTATCCCTTGTACATCAGAAGCATTTGGAGAGCTTTAAAAAATATTGATAACAGGATGCCCTGGTTTCTCCCCCTAGGAACGACCCTTTTAAGAAATATATATGCATGTGTATGTGTGCATATATATTTATCCAGGTACAGTGATAACTACATATATGAAATACTGTGTCTGTGAATTTCTAAATATTTTGCAACTCTTAACTTACGTCATCTTCATCATATGCCTATGAGGTAGGTAATATTAGGATCTTGTTCTATAGTTGAGAAAAAATGAGGCTCAGAGGGATCAGTTATTATCAAAGAATGTGCAGCTAATTAGGGGAAGAACTAGGGTACAAACCCAGGCAATCTAGCTCTAGATCATTCTTTACAATTAAGCTATGTTGTCTCAATTTCTACAACTCCCCAAAGTTATTGGAGATGACATTAAAGTTAAAAACAAGAAATTCATTTTTAATATTTTAAGTAATAAGCAAGACAAGCTCTCAATTTTAATTTCTTTGACAGTCATATTTTGTTTTTCTCTCTTTATCTTTCTGCATCAGTTTTCTACTTCTGGTTAACACCAAATGACCAATTATCTTTCTGATCAATACTTGGTATTCTATATCTTTACCTTCATTAATATCTACTCAAAATACATTTCTCATATATTTCCTTTATAATTTCAGTCATTACTAAGTGTCCTTTCACAATTCTTGCATCATTAAAATTTTGTATATTGCTTGTTCCCCTTTACGTGAATTTGTGTGAATTCTTGGATGCTAGTTTAGCTGTTTAGTTAAGAGTGTTTTAAGGCCAGTGTATTAGTCTGTTCTCATACTGCTATGAAGAAATACCCGAGACTGGCTAATCTATAAAGAAAAGGAAGTTTAACAGATTCACACTTCCACATGACTGGTGAGACCCCACAATCATGGTGGAAGGTGAAGGAGAAGCAAAGGCACATCTTACATGATGGCAGGCAAGAGAAGTGCAAAGCAAAAGCGGGGAAAGCCGCTCATAAAACCATCAGACCTCATAAGTACACACTCACTATCATGAGAACAGAAGCATGGGGGTAACTGCCTCCATGATTCAATTACCTCCCACTGGGTCCCTCCCATGACATGTGGGGATTATAGAAACTATCATTCAAGATGATATTTGGGTGGAGATACAACCAAACCACACCAGCCAGGCACTGAGCAGAGAGACATAGGGGACAGACATGCTCCACAATCACATCTAATGATAACTGGATTTTGTTAAGAGAAAGAAAAGGGGAGTGGCATTCATTTCCCCTGCCTGAGGGTTATCATGATTTTTCGCTGTCTCCAGTCAGAGGAAAGACATCTTCTCTATAATCTGGCTACAGAGTGGCTTCAGGACAAAGAGAGTATATAATCACAACATGTGCCTTGAGAACCTTGTCTGTGTAAAGGTGGTTCTTGTTAGCCACTAATAAACAGGCTATGTTGGTTTACATCCACACTTTATCTTAACCATTGAATGGAAATTACTCAGTGTTTAGACAAAAATCTCATAAGATTGTAACCAATTTGTGATTTTATGTCTGATTCCTATGTAAATTTAAAATGTGATGAATATATTCACAAAGGATAAATAAGATTCAGGCTCAAAAGATATTTCTTAAAGTACATCTTCCAAATAATATTCATTTCAGTGAAGTGCATCTGGGAGACAATTACTTTTTGAAACAAATCCTGTTTGAATTAATAAATGGGTATATGAATAATTCAATGAACAACATATAGCTCAAAAATTGTTTTGTTCTTACCCATCAGCACTTGTCAGTGAAATCTGATCTACAGAAGAATGGGAACTGTAGAATTATATCTACAAAAGAATACCACAAAGATTTAATATTATTTCTGCACTAAATAACCTCATGTTTTTTCTTATTGCTGCTATAACAAGTAATCACAAATTTAGTGGCTTACATGACACAAATGTATTATCAGAAATAATAAATTCAGAGGTCAGAAGTCTAAAATGAATCTTAGACCACTAAAATCAAGTTATTGGCAAGGCTGATTGCTTCTGGAGGCTACATGGAAGAATCCATTCCTTGCCTCTTGCAGTTTATAGAAGCATTAGGAATTCCTTGGCTCCTGACCACATCACACAAATCTTCTCTCTCCTCCCTCCCATGAATAAGGCCCTTATGATTACATTGGCTCACCTAGATAATACAGCCTTCCTACCTTCTTAATTTATTTGGACCTGCTAGGCCTCTTTAGCGTACAAGCTAACACATATACAGGTTTCAGAAATTAGGAAGTAGATTCCTCTGAGGAGCCATTATTCAGTCTACTCCCATCACCCCTGAAATAAATCTGTTTTCAATGTGCTGAATAGCCATGAGGAAGCATAAGCAATACTATTCCAGGTTAAACCAAGGAATAACATTGAGGAATCCAGGACTCCCCAACCTAATTGGGCCTTCATATGTTTATGATAGGCCACAAATGTGACCTACATACCACTGTCGATTTCAGTTTGCCCCTAAGAATATTGTACAAGCTGTTGGATGAAGAAAAGCACTGAAGTAATACTTAACTGGAAAACAATCAGACAAAGGCAGCTGGCATGAAAATTGGATATTAAAAAATAAATTAATAAGGAATGTAAGGGGAAAATTCTCCTTTGACCATATTTTGATGTAAAGTGGAATTATGTTCCAGTCTTTCAAGGACATAAAAATATTTTTTGCTGGTGTATTAATTAGGAATTATTTGGGTGCATATAACAGAAACCTGATAAATTCTTAAGTGAGAGTCTTATTTTCCTTACTTAAAAACAATCTGGAAGTGGAAAGGTTACTGCTAGCTTGAAAGCCCGTTCTTCTCTCTCTCTCTCTCTCTCTCTCTCTCTCTCTCTCTCTCCTCTGCTACACAATTTGATTGTTACTAGATGATTGTACTATCCTCAGGCATCTGATCCTTATTTCAGATATCAGGCAGTAAGAAAGGAACAAGAACATATATATTATTTGTTAGCCACACTTGTCACTTATTATCAGGAAAGTAATAATTTTTTTTTTTTTTTTTTTTTTTTTTTTTTTTTTTTCCTGAAGGCCGTACTCACAACATGTGTGCTTACTTTGCATTTACAAGACTTGGTCACATGGCTCTACCAAGATATCATAGAGCCTAGGAATGATCTGGGGCATACTATTTTCCAAAATTCTAAAGATTAGATTTTAACCCTGCCACTATCGATATCTGTTAAAATTTGTTTTATTATATTTCAATTTTGCACACAATTCATAATTAAGGGTGATGATTCTCATGAGGAAAGTTTAGTGGGCAACATTTTAAAATAGCCTTCTAAACTTAATCAAAATACACACGACCCCCGGCTTCTCCATTATGACAATGATATTATAAGGTATGCTATAGGCATAGGCATATACATCGATATTTTGAAGAGGAATCCCTTACTCTCTCTTCCTCATGCCTCAGGATTTGAGAACTATTAAACGAATCATGTAATTAATCATAAACTGTCATGTGCAGTGCAATAAAAGTTTGTGTCTATAATCTGTATATAATGACTATGCATGAGAAAACTAAGTGCAGATGTTTCTTACTCTATTTCTATATTTCGTATTTCACTGCAAGCTAAACATGAGAAGCACCTAAATAATAACATCCAGAAAATGTAGAGAACATATTCAAAACATATATCCTACATCGTTCAATATGAGATAACACTTTCAAATTAAGAAAACTTCTACCAAACCTTTGTAATGTGGGAGAAATATTATCTTAAAATAATTTTCACATCATTACTAAGAAAGGAGCTAGTCTAGAGAAACTTAACAATCACTAATTTTTTTTTTCATATTTAATGTTGAGAAAAATACAGTCCATTTTATTTTATGCTATATTGTGAACGATAATTTAAAATTCTTATTCAAAGGAAAAACGTTCCTTGCAAAATTTAAGATAAAGTTGTCTATCTGTTCTTCGTAACTACAATATTTTTCCTGGAATAAAAATAATTAATTGGCATAGCAGGAACTACCTTAATTTCTTCCTAAAATTGACTTAGTAAGTGTTATTGTGTTTAATATAGAAGTAAATGAGTTAATGAGTAAATTTATTATATATGTCCTGTAAAATATTCTGGTGGATGAAAAAGTAAGTATCTCTTTTTAATAAATGAAGCAGGTGAAAGTGTCTTTATTTTTTCATGATAACCTCCACAGCAGATGAGTAGAACTCTTGCCAGTCAGAGCTATATCTATTCAATCGTAGTCTATGAGCTCATTGAGAAGTGGAAGAGTCAGCAGAAAGAAATAGAAAACTTCAAGGTTCATAATTGAAAAAAAATAAAAATAAATTGGAGTAATTAACATTCACATGTAGAGAAGATTGTTTCTGTGTTTCCATAGCTTTTCGCAAGGCAATTTTATATTGGAACCATCTTGCTTTTTATGAATGAATGACAAGCTTTAAGACTACTCATTTTATGCCAAAAGGAATTTAATAAGTCTTATTTTCTAGAATTCCTATTTATGAAGAAATAATGAATTGGAATGGAAACATTACTTCATATTGGAAGGAACAGCACAGATTTTTACAGATTTAGAGTTAAGGAGTTTGTTTTGTTTTATTTGTATACTCTGGTTTCACATTTCTTCTGAGGGAATTGTCTCCACAATACCGTCAAAAGAGAGAAGTTTCAGTTTTCTTTTACACACATGTATGTAGGTCCTAGAACATAACATCTTCACCAAGTCACAGCAAGTTTTGACCAGAGCTACTCAATGAGCACACACACTACACACACACAGACACACAGACACACACACACACATGCAAACTGTCTAAGTGATCTAGACAAAGTTGCCTAAACGTGGTGATGACTAACTTTAATCACATCATGTTACTTGTTTAGTCAAACTAATGGTGGAGTACTAGGTTTACAAGGAGTTCAAACTTCTGTGGAAACAACTATTATCCTTCAGAAGCCAATCAATCAGTTGAGTTATTATTATGACATGCTGAAACTACCACTTCGTTGTAAAGACATTATAGAGTCTGTAAGATTTTACCCTTGAATAAAGCTTCTTGCTCTTGGTTATTTCCATATATCTCCAGATTGTTAACCTGAATTTCTGGAAGTAAATTGAATGAAGGATATGCAGTATTACACAAACACATGTAATTGTAGAACGCCTCCATTATGTAATGATTTTCCAGAGTTTGAAGGTAGTTTAGGTATAGACATCCAAAGTAAAAACCCTATGCATAGAGTTTAAAGTAGTGGGAAATTTGTCACCATACTTTTGAGAATGCCTGTGTACTAGTAAATATTTCTAGTCCACAGACATAAATCAGCTTGATAAGAGTGTCCAACACGTGTCTATAAGTACATTAATAAAGGACATCGTGTCCAAGCTGAGAATTATTTTCATACAGTCTATGTAATTATACTTTTTGAAAGAAGAATAAATGAAAATGATTGATTCTGAAATATAATATAGTGATGCTGAGCCTCCTAACAGTACTCACACAGTTGGGAACCTCTGACTTCGGTGTTTATTAACAATGATACTGGCTTATATGACACTTTTATGTACAAGCAGGAGACTGGGATTTTAAAATGTGAATTTTAGTTCCATTGTATTTTCACTGAATTATTAGCTAGGGAATTATTTAATATTACTAGAGTTATTCACTCAGAAACTGATTATAGATTCTCTTTGGTGTGTTAATGAAGTATGAGATTTCTTGCATCTGCAGGCAACTTAAATGCCATTCCGAGAATTCTTTTTTTTTAAGTTAAATTGCATGTTTTACTATTACTTTGGTAGAAAATATTCTAATATAATGTTATTTACACTTAAAATAGGGGAGTATTACAATTTCTTAAATTATTCTCATACTTTAGAAATATTATTAAATATTTTGTGACTAATTTAAGTGGTTATAAAATGGGGTGCAAATATGTGTTTTTCGGAAGCAGGTATGGGGAGGGGTGATTTTACTTAAAATAATATAACATTTGGGTATTAGATACAATAAAACTTGGTCGTAGTCTCTCATTTGCATATCAATATAGTTCAACAGAAGGACTCAGAGCAGATTTTTAAATAATCTAGTTAAATGTCATTCTATTAATCTTTGTCTTGCTATGCTCTGTTTTCATGCTAGAAATATACAATATTGTTCTATTTCTGATTCATTTTGCTCTTTAATCCTTTGATTTTATTGATGACTATAATTATGATCATGATTGTTATTATTATACCTGGCACATTTACTATGTACCAGGCAATAGTCTAAACACTTTATATACATGATTTAATTTTACATTCAAATCAACCCAATGCAATAGGCAGGTTAATTGGATTGGCTCTAGAGTCAGATGCGCATAATCTATCTTTTACTCTACCAAAAATGAGCAATGTGACCTTATTTTGTATTTCTCTATGTTAGTTATCTCATTAATAAAATAAAGATGATAATAATATGGACTTTTAAGACTATTATCAGAATTAAATAAGTGCTTGGCACAGGATAAGCAGTTAATAAATTATAGTTGCTGTGATTAATGTGACTCCATTTTACAGTACAGAAAACTGAGGTTTAAAGAAATTAAGCAATTTACCCATATAATAGAGTTGTTAATTGGTTCATGCAGGGTTTAGATTCAGATTTTGTTTCTGATATCAAACCACAATTTTAAATAATATGGTCCTATATCTGAAATCCAATTTTTTCAAAAAATTCAATATTTTAACTTTTTAACCATGTAGAAATCTATACTGTTTTAAAAGTTGATTTTTTTTATGGATATAATTGAAGACGGAGCATGATATTTCATGCTGGGTAAAGTAAATATTGACCAATACTGTACATAAATAGGGTAAGAATGGAGGTTCCTTTTACTTTGAGAATTATCCCTTTGCTAGCATATGTGAATATTAAGATACTTGTGGGATGAGGACATGGTCCTCCGAACAGATGCATGTGCTTTTATGTATATATTGAAGAGTGAAGGTGAATTAGCAATTGTGAATTTGGGGATGGAGGAAGCATGACAACCGATATTTGCGGGGAAAGAAGTAACAGTTACTGTCAGAGTAGTGTGACTCTATAAATTCACTGTTATAAGAATTATCAAATTATCCTACAAGTCATTATTATCTCTATTATAGAGATAAAAGTGATATTAATAATATTGGGTAACTTGTTGGCAACATCATAGTAATGACATAAAATATTAACAGCAAAATAAAGACAAGAGAAATAATATTTTTAGTTGAAGTTAGGAATATGTGTATCTGTTGCGAGCAAACTTGAAGGTCAACTAGAATGGCATTCTAACATCTGGCGACAGTTTTAGATAAACATCTCACAGCTGCAATGTTTGGCAGTATTGGCTGATAATATTACTGGCACCGAACCAGCGTTGAGCTCCATTTTTCCAATATCTCTTGCTGACCCAGTTCTTTGATTGGGTATGCACTTCACTGATCTTAATGTATAATCCTTACACATTTGTCACATTTTGATTAGTTTTTAAGCAAAATTGTTGCATTCGGCCAACTTGATCTATTTGCTAAAAACGAAACAAAAACTACCGAGTTAGAGTCAGTTAAAAATGATCTTGGTCTGACCAGGCACGGTGGCTCACACCTGCAACCCCAGCACTTTGGGAGGCCGAGGCTAGTGAATCATTTGAGGTCAGGAGTTCGAGACCAGCCTGACCAACATGTTAAAACCGCTTCTCTACTCGGGAGGCTGGGGTGTGGAGAATCGCTTAAACCCGGGAGGCGGAGGTTGCCGTCAGCTGAGATTGTGCCACGGGATTCCAGCCTGGTGGCAGAGCAAGACTCTGAAAAAAAAAAAGAAAAAAAATGGTCTTGGTCAAAATTGCTAGATAACAGAAGCCAGGTAGGCACATTTGTGCTGAGTAAACCCTATATATAAAGCACGGTAACATTATTACAATAAATTTGTATAGAGCTGCGGGACATTGCCTCCAACTCCTTGATGGACAAGTCATTCAGCAGAAAAGTAGGGGTCCCTACTTTTAGTAGAAACCCCTGAAAGCCAGTTCAACTTTCTCTGATTGAAAGATGAAAGTAAAGCAAGCACAGAACTGAAGATAAAATTAATTGTTTCTGCTGATAAACACTTTCCTTCAATTTTTGGAGATAAAACCCATCTTATCCTGAGGACAATGACCATTGCTAAAATGAATTGGAATGTAAGATGAGGAGAGAGTTTCAGATTAAACAGAAGGAGACACAAGGTGTGAAAATCACCCAGTATTATTGTCTCTAAAATAGAGGTAACGATATACTTGTCATTGCATTTTCTGGGGGATTAACTGAGATTATGCATAAGATAGTCCCTAAGTACATAACACAAACTAAAATTTTATTTTGTTCTCTCTCAGCCCTCCTCTGTACAAACAAAATAAAAGCCCTCATTTACGCATTAACTCTATCAAGTCTCTCTCAAGAAATACATAAATAATAATAATAATAAGCAGAAAAATATTTTTTAAAGATTATTGTCTCTTGTGATCTGTAGGTTGGTTAACAATATATCTTTGCAGAGGCAGGAATTTTTATAGGAACTATGTGCTTGTTTTGGGATCAAGAGACTCCAAATTCAAATGTAAATCTCCTTTTCTGTAAAACTTGCAATTTCTGCAACAATAAGCAAGCTAATGTCATGGTGACTTTATTCAATATGATTCAATGTATTGTGTTGCCACAGATAGTCCTTACTTTGAGGCCACTGGAGTCCATTCCTACAAATGGAATGCCAGAGCTGAAACGTAAAAAGGTGGAAAGGCAGAAAATGGGGAGACTTATTTTATTCTCTTTCTCTTGATTTGAAGTCAACTGTTAGTGAATGGATAAGGACTCAGAGATAGCCCACTGACTAAGAAACTTAGGACCCTCATTGAGACCATAGATTGAAATAGAGATGATTTGTATCATTGATTAGATAATAAAAACAGAAAGTCATCAATCTTGATACTATAAAATTGTACATATAGTAGAATGTTTAGGAGATGGTGGGTAACATTTAATAATTTAAAAAGTTTTCAGTATTTGTTTTTGTTTTGAATGTGGCTTGAATTATTTTATTCTGTGCAGGTTATGTTCTCTTGTTTAATTGAAATTCTCATACATTTCAAAACTATTTTTAAATAAACTTCATTTTATTATTTTAAGTCTAGTATTCACATGTTTCAGCAAAACCATGGGAATTGACTGTGTTTCACTACACTATCAAAACTTTTATATATTGTGTTATTATAAAACAATATTTTCTATGTAAGTTACATATATTAAATATTTACATTAATTGTTTATTCTGCTGAATATGAGAAATACAAAGATGATTGAGTCGTTATGCTCTACCTTGTAGGACTTAATCTAGTGTTTGTTAATAGAAATGTAACGTCCCCATTCTCCAAAGAAAAAGAAAGAAATATAATATAAGCTACGTAGGTAATTTAAAATCTTCAAGTAGTAACATTAAGAAAGAAAAATAAAATTGTTCAATTAACTTTCAGTATATGTTATATGTAAAATATTATGTCAACATGTAATCAATGTAAAAACTGATGAATTATTTTATATTATTGTTTATATACACAGCCTTAGACAGTTTGCATGAGTTTTTTTTTTTTTTTTTATAATTACAGTGCATCACAGTTTGACTACTCATATTTCAAGTTTTCAAAGATCACGTATGCGTAGTGGATATTATACTGAACAGTGAAGGTCTAATGTGTCAATAAAGATATATGTAAATGGTACAAAATATACTTATTTTGTAAGTTAGTTTTCAAAGTGCTCCTGGTATATCATGGGAAAGATTTTAAAATATATTGATAGTAGAGAGATCCCTTCAGTGGAATAAGCATGTATGTATTATAAATGGCCAAAATTGTTTTCTTATATAGTCATGAAAGAGAGATGGTCAGTTAAAATGGGATCAGCTTGTAGTTATACAGATTTGCTTCCACAGGAGCAGATGCAGAAATGCTGAGTCAGAAAGTTGAGATAAACTTAAGAGTTTAGAAAATCTTTCCCTTTCAGAAACGTTGCCTTGAAAGAATAAAGCAGGAACACTCATGGTTGATCACAAAACAGAAAAATATGTGATAAAATTTTATTTGAAGCAGACAACAGTGGTCTCATGTAAGTATTTGCAAAGTTTTTAATCTGCTAATATAACCAACACTTCACAATTATGGCCCTACTTTCTGTAAAAGCACAAAAACCATGGAATATAAATTTCTAAAATGTATTTAATAGAGTAACCTTTAATCTAAATGGAAAGTCATGCTACACAGGGTGATATGTTAATGTATTTCCTGCAACCGTATGTATTAAATTATTAATTTCCAGCACATTCTCCTTTAAATTACAATTTTGAAGTTCGTTGTAGTTCTTCTTTAATAGATCTATGCCTTTTGATTTTCACATGGATAATAATATCACTGTTACTTTACTTTGCTCATCAAATTTCTTTTCTAAAATAGTGAATAATTTATTATTAAAGTTGATTTTCATTTCTTAAAATTCATTTCTTCTAAAGGGTTTATTTTTCCCAGAACTAATAGGTGTTAGGATTAAAATATAAGGACTATCGAGAGTTTTTCAGAAATAGGATGAACTGTGAGACAGAAACATTAGAGATCAGGAAATTTACGAGTTCTGGCCGGCAGTAAGTTAACATCAAGTAGGTCTGTCAACAGGTATCTCATTTATTGGACATGAATTTAGGGCAAATTTATTTCATTATAGAAAAGAAAACCTGAAAGAGTAAGGGTAAGACCTGACCTGTAGAGTTTGATATAATTCATAAATACTAAAGCAAGAACTGAGGCATAGGAAGGTGGCACAGGTAAAGAAAGTTACTCCCAACCAGCCTGCAACAATTATTGTGCAAGATACAAACACTCATATCTTGTTTAATTCACACACGTAAGTACACACACACATATATAAGCATGTGTAGTATATATTACTGTGCCCATTTTACCATTTGATAAAGTAAGTTCATATAAGGATAATTCAAATATTGTATGGTAGACCTAAAAGTACATAAACTGTTCCACTGAAAAAATGCATTGTATATGATATTTTAGGCACTGTATTACATGCTAATTATTCTTGGGATAGTAATGCATATTCACTGCCTTTAAGGAACACAAGGCCCAATGGGAAAAACAGACTAGAAAGCATAAAAACATATGAAGCTTAAAAGGGGGTAAGTTTTCTGAGAACCTCAGGTTAGCAGATAACCAAATCTTGATTGTTGGAATAGTCAGAAAGTATTCTAGTAGGAGGTGACTTGAACTCAGATTCTCTTGTGACTGCTTACTGATACTTTAAAAAATACATGGTATATCATTAATATCATTATTCATAACAATACAGAAAGCCAGTCACCATTTCTGCAAAGAGGAAGCTGAAAGAATAATATCTGACTCAGTTATGAAATTCAAATACTGTATTGACGTTATTTCAGGACCTTCTGTTTCAGAGCAGCTTTGATCTTAAGGACAAGACTGGGAAAATCTAACACAAGATTCAAGTATTTTCAGCTATGAAGTGAGGAAATAACATGCCTGGAATTTAATTAGAGTTTGACACAGATTCTTACAATAATATGTCATCATTTTCTCAAAAAGGTATTTGAATTGCCAATAATGTAGTCAATTGATACTATTTTTGTGTTTGCATTTTGAAAGAGGATAATTGAAGATAATGCAAAGAAGTAAATTTCTAGTGCTAAGATTGAATATTAATCAGTGAAGATAATAACTTTGACAATGAAAACTACTGTTACAAAATGTACTTTTTAGGTATATATGCCTTCATAGAATGGAGAGAGACCTAAAACGTATGTTTTGTGTATATGCATACATATGTACATTCATGTGTTCATGTGTACCTATATACACACATACATACTTACACATATAGACATAAACATATACACACACATATATACATATATACACACTTTTTAAATATGTGTACCTATATATACACACTCAAAGTACAATTTTAGTTGACAGGGTACAGGAAATAATCTTAGTACTCACACCAATATTTGCATTCTGTTTTTTCTGAAAACAAGGAAGAATTCCACTTCCTACTCCCTTTATCTTCAGCATAGAGGTTTGATTTTATTTGGCCAAAGAAATGTGAAAATAAATGTGTCATAAAACATGTAAAAGCTTCAATGTGATTCTCTATTATCTATTCTCCTACTACTTCAAATGAGGAATCTCATGATTCATGATTTATTTGTGAAAACAAAATATAGTAAATTTTCTTGAACCTGAATCCTTAAGTGAGGAAATGTAAATCAACCCTAATCCACCCATTTTGCACATGTAGTAGGAACAAGATATGAATCTGTAATTTTAAGCCTCCCAAGTTTGGGATTTGATAGATTGTGTAGCACAAACTTACTTATTATGGCTGATTCACAGGGTTTTCTTCTCTCTTTTTGGTTCCCTCCTTCCTGTTTTCCCTTTTTCATTATCAAATCAAGATGCCCATTATAAAAACTAAATGATAATGAGTTTCCAACAATTGCGACTGAGTGGCATGATCACAAACCCTCCCTTGAATCAATAATAATTATTGTTGTAGATTTAAAATACAATTTGGAGAAAAGTATCATTCTTTTCATGTAAAATATACCTACTTAGTTCCAAAATTATTGTCTTGCCTGCTCTCCTCAGGTAGGCTACAATTTGTGATTGTATCATGTGTGTTCTCACTAAACACAACATTTTAAGAAAGTTTTGACCTATTGGGGTTTATGGTAAGTTGAGTTTTGTTTCTTCCCCACAAAAGATACATCAGAACTCTAACCCTTTGTCACGTTAAGATGATGTCATTAGGCTGGATTCTAATCCAGTGTGACTGGTGTCCTTATAAATAGAGGAAATTTTGAACTAGACACATACAAAGGAAATACAATTTGAAAGCACAAGGAAAAATCCTTATACAAGTGAAGAAACTCTTGAGGCCACTAGAAACCAGAGGAGCGGCACAGAGGAAATTCTTCCTCCTAGTCATGAAAACAAACACAAAAATGAAAACCCTGATGACACTCAATGTAAGACTTCTAGCCTCCAAAATTTTGTGACAGTAATTTTCTGTCATTCAAGCCATCTAGTTTGTCATGTTTTGATAAGGCAGTACTAGGAAACTAATGCAAGTTCATAGTGAAAATTCTCATTCTTCTGCTCTCCATAATTTTCAATCTATCTCAAGTTTGCTGTAGATTTTATCATATGTTGGTATTTATTATAAATTCTTTTCCTAATTTAAAACATGTATTAAAAGAACTTATAAAACATTGTCTTGGAATTCACTTTAAATCTTAGCAATTAATGTTATGTATAAATCATAATTTAACTTAAGCTAAATCATTTTATCTAAAAAGACTGTTAGTGTTTAAGAAATGATGCTATATCATAGAACTATAATAACAAAACTTTAAAAATACACACTGAATATTGGTTATGAGTCAGCACAGATTTTTCATGAGTTATGTCACTGTATTACTTTACATAGGATACATTTTTAAAAGCTTGAATAATATAAATAACTTATTTTCAATGATACTATATATATTTTCTATGCCTGATTAGCTGCTTGCATTATTTATGGCACTGAGTTTGTGATGGAAACATAGGTTAAGAGTCATGAATCTTTATGCCTCACTTGACAAGCCAACTAATACATCACTAAGCCTCCCCATTCTTGTTAAACTTACCTGTAAACCAGTAGTGTCAGTCCTGAATTATTTTTGATATTGAATCTATTGATGAACTGCAAAGGTTAAAATTAAAGTGTGATTTGTGCTGTGATCAAGAGCACCGTGTTAGAGCACTAACACTAAGTGATCTGTGTAAATTGTAACCATAAATATACCTCAAATTCTGCATTATAGCTCTGCTATGAAGCTCTGTGTTCTTGGTCCTTCTCCCTCAAGGAGATTCCTTAGGATAAGAATGCTGATAAAAACAGTCTTTCAGATCCTTATGACTGTGAACAAAGCAGCTGTTTTTTATTTTTTCTTTTTGCTTCTTGTTTTTGAAACATGACCCTTAGAAAAGTATTTCCCACTTTGTAATTTCAATCGACTGGAATTTTAAGTCTTTCAAGAGATAAAATTGAACAACAGGATTTGTGCTTTATTACTTGTAAGCAAGTATAATGAGTAAGAAACACTCACAGGATTTCATGGTGGTTCAGAAGCATGTAACTATCTCTTCTAGTTAAGGGAATTCATGAGTCATTGAAAGTCTCACTTTCACACACCTCTAGGTTCTATTCGAAGACTAGAATATCAGTTTTCTCCAGTTCATCTCATTTAAGCAGACAGGTTTCAATGATAGCAGATTATCAAGAGATATGTTGGCATAGATGAACTCAGATATGAAAAATAAGGCTAAACCCACTGGGTTGGGATGACAGAATAGCAGAGGTTGTATATTAAGTTGGAATTTATATTGGATTATCTTAAATGTAAATGATTAAATACCATCAATCCTCAGAATGCCAGCAGCAGGAGTCTCTGAAATTCCATTACTTCCTCCCTAATATTAGGTATGATTTAATAACCCATGGGATTATATTAATCACTTCATCATCGTATCTTACCAATGGATTAAAAAAATTAGATTTTTGCTTCTATTTTTTTCTCTCTGCTTTATGATCTTTTAGTAAAAACAAAACAAATAATGAACAGCAATTCTCATCGATTAAGTGCATAATTTATGCCTATTCATATATATTATTTGATCAAATATTTAGGTTTAAAAACAGTTATCTCTGGATTTATTCATTTTTTGCACATATAAAAATATATATGTACATGCCTTTTAATAGTTGTGAAGATCTTCTGAAAATGAATTGTTTAATTCACTTGGGAGACTTGGGATTTAAAGATATATAACATTAAAAATTCTTTCACAGCATGAAGAGTCATCAAGTAGTTTTAAAAATATTTCAACTACATAAATGTGCCAGTATATATGTTTTTGACAGATATTAAGCTTTGTGCAATGTACATAAACTATAAGGAGAAATAAGTAATGAGCTATTTTACTGAAAAAATTATATAGCATTTCAATTACTAATGTTGTAATTTGTTGTCAAAGGAGAACTAAGAGGGAAAATATATCCTCAGGGTATGACATTTTTATGGGCATATAGGATTTTTTTCCCCCGTACCTTGAATGGCGCAATGTATCTGATTTTTTTGTAGTAAACAATCAAATTTTCATCATCCAATAAGTACAAAGGCTCAATTACTGACTATATAAAATTATAGTATTATTTATTCAAAATGTATATTTTAGGAGTAATAATATTGTTTGTTATGATGATATGTGTTAAAATTTTTCTCTACATGTATCTAAGGATCTTAGAATATTTTTGGAAAACAGACTCAACAGTCAGAAGAAGAACCACCGGAAAGTCATGAAACACAGTGATATTCCAGCTACTTTGTGGTTTTGTCACTACATCTGACCGTGATAATATTCCAAGACTGATGGCTATTACTTCATTCTTCTTTAAGGTTTCCTAAGGCCAAATATAACTCAGAACCATACAGAAAAACAGATTCTGGGAAACACAGTTCTGGGATATATCTATGTTGATGTAGAAAAATGTGACATAGTAGAAAAATAGAGTATTGATTTTCCTATAATAGCAATTAAAGGAAAATAACAAACTTTAAATAGAATATACTACATGAAAATACCTCCAATCATTCCCTCCATTTTATTTGAAAAATTCAGTTGTAATTTTATTTGAAAATGGATTATTAGACTGAACATCTAAAGTACATTGAATATTCACATTAAAAAAGTCAAAGGCGAGTTTTATACTTAATCTTGTCATCAAGGTTTAATTGCATAATAGATATTATATCTGAATACATTTTATGTTATGAACACTTTGGAATTATCAATTTACCTGAGATTTCACCCCTGACTGCTTATCCACAAAACTATTCAAGCAGAGCTTTCCTCAGTTTTATGCCAGAAATCCAAATCACACTTGTTTAAATACAAAGGGATAATTTATTGAATTATAACATAAAAAATTCAAAGAGAAGCCTTCACATACAGACAGATCCAGGTAATTAACTATATCAAGATGTTATTTTCCTTATCAGTGTTCCAATTTTCTCTGTGTTGGCTTCATTATTAGTCAGATTTTATTGATATAGCAGAAAAAGAAGTTGACCAAGAGCTGTTCCAAGATTTCATTCTAACGTGAACCACACAAAAAAAGTATCTTTCTCCATTGCTAAGGCAAACTTCAAAGAGATGGTGCTCATTTGCTTAGTTTAGTAATATTCCATTCACCAAAATAATAACTGTAACTAAGGATTTGTGATGGTTAATTTCATGTGTCAACTTAGCTGACTTAAAAGGTATCCATCGTGGTTTCGATTTGCATTTCTCTAATGATTAAGGAGGTTGAACATTGTTTTACACGCTTTTGGCCACACATATGTCTTCTTTTGAAAAGTGTTCATAAACTTTGTCCACTTTTTAATGGAGTTGCCTGTTTTTTGCTTATAAATTTAAGTTCCCTTGATATTCTGGATATTAGGCCTTTGTCAGATGCACAATTTAAAAATATTTTCTCTCATTCTGTGGGTTGTCTGTTTGCTCTTTTGATAGTTTCTTTTGCTCTTCAGAGCTCTTTAATGCAGTTAAATTTCAGTTGTCAATTTTTGTTTTTGTTGCATTTGCAAAACCACAATGAGATATAATTTTACACTGGTCAGAATAACCATTATTAAAAAGTCAAAAACTAACAGATGCTGGTGAGGTTGTAGAGAAAATGAAATGCTTAGGTCCTGATGGTGGGAGTGTAAATTCATTCACTCATGTGGAAAGCCAGGTGAATATTCCTCAAAGAGCTTAAAACAGAATTACTATTAGAGCCAGGAATCCCACTATTGGGTATATATCCAAAGAAATAGAAATCATTTTAATATAAAGACATATGCAAGCATATATTTAGCACTGTTCACAACAGCAAAGGCATGGAATCAACCTAAATGCCAATCAACAGTAGACTGGATAAAGAGAATGTAGTGTGTATATAGCATAGAATACTGTGCAGCCATAAAAATAACAAGATCATGTCCTTTACAGGAACATGGATGGAGCTGGGGGCCACTATCCTAAGCAAACTAATGCAGATACATAAAACCGAATACCACATGTTCTCACTTATAAATAGAAGCTAAAAACGAGAGCACGTGGACAGTAACAACAAGAGAACAGCAAGGGTACAAATAATACCTCAGGGAGGAGATTGGGAAAGGGAGAGCATGAGAAAAAAGATGCCTGTTGGGTACTATGCTTATTACCTTGGTAATAAAATAATCTGTACATTAAACCCCCATGATGTGCAGTTTACCTACATAACAAACCTGCACATGTATCCCTAAGCCTAAAATAAAAGTTATCTGATAGTAAAACATTGTTTCTGAGTTTTTTCTGTCAGGGTAAAAGAGATTAGCAGTAGCCTGTATAAAGAAGATCCCATTAGTGGAAGCACCAATGGGAATGCATCATCCAACCCCTCAAGAGCCTAGATAGAACAAAACAGTGGAAAAGGGGCAAATCCACTGTATCTTATTCAACTGTGATGTCTATTTCATTCAGCCAGTGGTCAGCATCCTCGGTCTTCAGGCTTTCAGACTCAGAATGAATTATACCACAGGCCTTCCTGGTCATGCAGCTTGCACACAGTACATTGTGGGGCTTCTTGGCTCCCATACTTATGTCACCTAAATCTCAAATCCTATTTATCTGTCTGTCTATCTATCTGTCTATCTATCTATCTATCTATCTATCTATCTATCTATCTATCTATCCATTCATCTATCTATCCATCCACCCTAGTTTCTCTGGAGAACTCTGACACAGGATGAAAGGCTAATTAGCCCAACTTAAATTATCTGCCCATTTCTGCACAGGTGGGTAAGACTCAGGAAATCAAGCATTTGCAATGGATTTCTCAAATTAAAAAAAATATAATTGGGGAATTCATTGTAGGATGGTATTATGGGTTGAATTTTGTCCCTATAAAATTCATATTTGACATCTTAACCCCTTGTATTGCAGAATATGATCTACTTGGGAATAAAGTCATTGAAGATATGATTACGCTTATGATGAGATCATTAGGGTGGGCACTAATCCAGTGTGACTGGTGTCCTTATGAACAAGAAACGTTTGAACACAGAAACTTGCATATAGGGAGAATGCCACATGAATAAAAATGCAAAGATTGGGATGATACTTCTACAATGCCAGCTAAGGAATGTGGAAGTTGCCATCAAATCACCAGAAACTGAACAAAGGTTATGGAACACATGAACTTTTGTAGCCCTAAGAAAACACCAACACTGCTAAAATCTTTATCTTGGACTTCTATTTTCCAGGGCTGTGAGATGACACATTTCTGTCACTTAAACCACCAAGTTTCTGATAATTTATTATGGTGGCCCTCGAAAATAATACAGAAGGCAAAATCAAGATTTGTCTATTACAGCTGCTGTTCTAGATAAGTTGTCTTGGGCATATGCAGTTTTACTATAACATACCAGAAGTCAATTAAACATCTTTCTAGGCTTTGCTATGTTTATTTTTTAATGTTAAGATGTGAGATGTTGTAGGTTTGACTCTTATTATTTTCATGGTGGACTACACTTATTGATCCCTTTTGACAGCAGGCTTTGTGTTTAATTGATGGTAATGTCTCTAGAGTCTAATAGAGCTTTTTGCATGACAAAATAGGTGTTAAATGAATGCTTATTTATTTTAAGAACCACTATTGCAGAATTTACAGTAAGAATTAACTGTGAGTAGCATTGGTGGAACATGATAGGCACTAGATGAATTAATATAGAAAGAAGCAAAGGACACAGAACTTTACTTCGATGATTGAATTAGTTTTCTATTGCTGCTGTAAAAGTACTCCAAATTCCATGCCTTTAAAATAACATCAATTAGTTTAAAATTTGGTAAGTCCATTTAGAAGTCCAATGTAGGTCTCAATTGACTAAGTTCCAATTGTCAATACAGCTGCCTTTCTTTCTGGAGGAATGAGATTCACTTCCATGCTTTTCCAGCTGCTAGAGGTCATATATGTTCCGTGGTCCATGTGCCCCTTCCTTCACCTTCAAAACCAGCAACACTGCATTGCTAGTTATTCTTCCATAATAACTTCTCCCTCTGATTCTACTCTCTCTCTCTCTTCCACTTTTAATGGCTGTTGTGATAATATTTAACTTACCTAGATAATCCAGGATAATTTTCATACACTACCATTATTCAACCTACTACAAGAAGTTCATTGTCATTTCAATGGGAAGGTATGCAGGGTTGGAAGAAAGTAGAGATGAGTTTACCTAAGGTTTCCACTGGACTGATACACAGTTTTTCTCCCCTTTACTGATATAATGGATGTTTCATTGAGATAGGTGTTTGTATAGCAGGGTCCTAATTGTTTTTCCCTTTGGGAGTTGATAGGACAACAAAGATACATTATACCTTTGTTTTGTATCTTTATTAAAATACAATGTTTTCTAAATTTTAAGGCTATCTTAAATTTTGAAGTTATTCCATAGTTATGATACATTGTTTATTTTGAAAATATTTTAAATTCTGGTCATATTTTCTAAAGTGTTAAATTCTAAACCGGTACTACATTAATATAAAGCTTAATGGTAAATTACGTCCCGGAATACATATTTTTAGTGTTTCAAATACATAAAAAAATAAAATATTTGTCTAATTCAAAATAGCACTAAAGTATGTAGAGTTAATTAGATGAGAGAAGGTAGAGAATAAACTATTGCTAACAGATATAGTAGGAAGGAAGAAAATAAACCTTTTACTTTTTTTTTCTCTGGTATTTTTAGTAATTCAGAAAACCTACAACCATAAAATATCCAATGGATAGTAAGACACAGTGTTATAGTTCTTTTGCCCTCAAAGATGAAATTATAATGAGAAATTACACTTTCAGGACTTTGCAGAATCACGGTGACCTGAAGTGTAGGACTATATAATTCCTAAATCTTCTGGCTAAAACCTTTTTAAGAGTCTAATCCTCGAGAGGTGAGTAGTCAGGGTTTTCTATAAATAAATGCATTGCTATCAGTGAGCTGAAAACCAATCCAGACTCTAAGTAGTTAGAAGAGTTGAATTTTGTTCTAGGGTTATGATGAAGTTTATAAGCCATTGTTTACGATTTTGTCTATCCTTCATTCTTATTATGATATATATTAGATCTTAGTGTTAAAAGTTATTGTGTATACAGCAGAAAAAAATGTCTGATGTCTAGAAGACATTTTCAGCTAATTTCACACTGTGGATAGAGATTTTCTTTAAATTCTGTATTCTGATTTCTCGGCCAAAAAGAGATCAATGTACTCAGGTTATAAATAGAAAACGACCAGCTCAACCTTTTACTTACTCTCTGATCTAAAGCTTCAGAAAACATTTTGTAAATCATGTCCCTTCCACACTTTTTCACACCTTATATATCAACCTTTTATAACTCAACAGAGTATCTTTACTGGTGTTTATAGCCCCTTAATAATTCGGAAATAAGGATAGATTACTTTACCTTTATAAGACTTTCTGGGGCTTTTTAGGGTCATGTGGAAATATTATTTATTTTTAAGGCAGAAGCTGAATAACTGCCACGGCAATGACAGTGATGTAGACAATTCTGTTCTCTGAACTATGCCTCGGAGTCTCCGTATAGATTTAGGACATAAAATTTTCATGGGTGACAGGGACAGAGGTCATGGGGAAGGGGAATTATGATTTAATTTGGTCTCCACTGATTCCCATCGGTATAAAACTTCAACCAAACAATTTAATCACAATAACTGTTTTTTTCTCGTTTTCACTGAATTCAAGTTGGCTAGTAGAACTTTGACATGTTAAATAGCTGCAATCCAAAGATGTTCAAAGATTAACAGACATTTACATTTTCTGGATAGATCCAAGGAGGAAAGAAAAGGCTTTACTATGTATTGGGGACCTGGAAATACACATTATGATACACATATACTAATATTTTTCTTGCATCTGGAAGAAAAGAAAACTGACATATTTCAGTCTTTTACAATCTACTCACTTGCGTTTATTTTTAAAAAGTAAAATAACAGCTTCTTAAACAAGGACTTAACGTTGTCCAAGAGGAGTCTCAAAATGTTTTTTTACAATAAAAAATAAAAACAGGGAAGAAACACACACTATGTTATAAAGCGTCACTAAATATTGTGAGATGTTACATTTAATTCCAAAACATCTAATGCTCCTTTTGATGTCCCTTTCAGATTAAAATGGCTTGCCTAAGGGACTTGTTTTGTTGTTAGTGAATGTGTGCTTTTTTCACAATTTTCTTTATAAAACACTATTAGGTAACTATTATGTTCTAGGCATTATGTTCACCATTTGAGGAACAAAGACAAAAAGACATGGTTGTATTATTTAGAAGCTTCACACGTAATGAGGGAGGAATGTGTATGCAGAGCACTTCGATATAGTTGGATGAGTATTCTAAACATGTGAACACAGTGAATAAAAAATTAAAAGTAACTTATTTTGCTTGAAGCCCAGAGAGATAAAGCGAGAGCTTGGGCCTGGGAACAATTTTCAGTTGTAATTTGTTGGAGCATAGAAAGGGGAAGAAGATACCAGGCAAAAAGAAGAGTGTATTTCTCAGAGTCCAATCAGGACAGGAGACCTCATTAATCTGAACAAGAGAAATATACAAAACTGTCAACTATTAACTATGACAAAAAGATGAAAAAGATAATCCAAAACTATAATGAAATAGCAAATGTGGAAAGCAGCTATTGCCTCTAGGGCTGAGAGAGAGTGGCCAAAGAAGAAACAAATTGAAAAAGCACATTTTTCAACTTTTCTTGGTTCATTTTTATTTGTTGTCTTCTATCTAGTAGGTTGAACCAGAAAACAAAGACCTTACCAGAGGAACAGAAGCTTCTTTAATGATTAAACTTACCAAACTTGAAGATCTTGAAACAAAAGACTGTAGTATCTAAAGATTTTTAAAAGTACCCAAGTAGAATAATTAGCAAATCATTACTGAAAGATAACTCACTGACATTTTCTGACATTTAATTATGTTTAAGATCTGAAATAATGGGATGTACTATATTGACAATGAAAAAATAGATTTCAAAAGGTTGCATGCTTCAGTGTAATTTATTTTAGTGTCTGAAAAATTGGTTTTATCAAAAAATAGTTTGTCTTTTAAAACGGCCAGTGCTAGCAATTAAAATGAAAATAAAATCCACTTGGTTTCCTTACATGTGAAACATATTAAGTAGATCTGCAGTAGAAATAGAAAGACTTTCAAATCTGCCTTAAATGTGTTGCACTCTTCATACCATTTTCTGTACTGGCTTATCGGAAAATATCTTACATAGTTTGGGATTGTGGTTAATTGAAACAGGAAAAATGAAAAAAACAATTGTGCTTCTGTCATGGTCTTGAGTTTCCAGTTTCTGACTCATTTCATTGGCACAGCTGCTGCAGCATAGCACTGCAACTTTCCATGGCCACATGCAGAATGGTTTTCAAAGACCACCCAAGCCACAGGAAACCAGGGCTGCTTATTATAGTTCATACGTTGAATGATTAAAAAGCCATATCAAAGCAAAACATTTCTATTAAAGACCTGCTTTTTTTTCCTGCCTTAAGGATTTTTACATCTCATTATCATTACTTTTAATTGACTCATAATTATGTACAATTTATGAGGTACAGTATAATATTTTGATACATGTATACACTATAATAATGAAATCAAGGTGATTAGCATATTCATCACCTCAAACATTTGTAATTAATTGTGTTGGGAACACTCAAAATCCTCTCTTCTGGGTATTTGAAAATATACAATAAATTGCTACTTATTGTCACCCTACAGTGCTGTAGAACACTAGGATCTATTCCTTCTATCATGTTGAATTCATTTACCAACCTCTTCCTATCCTCCTTCAAATAGCCCTCCAACCTGAAATATCATTTTACTATGAAAAATAATGAAATCTTATTATTATCAGCAACATGGATGAGACTGGAGGACATAATCTGAAATACAATAAGCCAGGCACAGTTAGGTCTTTTGTTTACCTAACATAGACCTGCTGTGCTGGCTCTCTTCTGAGCTACTAAACTAGGGAGAAAAAATGAGTTGCTGAACTGTCAGTGATTCTCTTTAGAAATGCTACTGTAGGCCGGGCGCGGTGGCTCAAGCCTGTAATCCCAGCACTTTGGGAGGCCGAGACGGGTGGATCACGAGGTCAGGAGATCGAGACCATCCTGGCTAACACCGTGAAACCCCGTCTCTACTAAAAAATACAAAAAAAAAAAAAAAAAAAAAAAAAAAAAAAAAAAAAAACTAGCCCGTTGAGGTGGCGGTCGCCTGTAGTCCCAGTTACTCGGGAGGCAGAGGCAGGAGAATGGCGTAAAACCCGGAGGTGGAGCTTGCAGTGAGCTGAGATCCGGCCACTGCACTCCAGCCTGGGCGATAGAGCGAGACTCCGTCTCAAAAAAAAAAAAAAAGAAATGCTACTGTATTGTTCCTTCATTCCCTTGCCATGTGTTTATTACATCACCGATTATTTTCAACATTGTTAATTTCTGTCTTAGATTAGTTTATCTCAGAATCAGCATCAGGTTTCTCTCTCTCTCTCTCTCATATATATACACACACACATATGTGTATATATGTGTATATATGTATGTATATGTGTATATATATGTGTGTGTGTGTACGTGTGTATATATATATATTTATTTCTCCTCAAATTTCTTTTCACCATGTGTAGAGTTTCTATATGTGTGTGCAATGCTCATTGGTAGGCCCTGCCTCCTGTTATATAATTTTCTTTTTTTCTTCTTTCCAGAGAGAATATGTATTAATTCTTATATTTCGAGAGGCTAGAAAGACACTGCTGTGGTTTTAATTTTTCTTGAAATCAAATGGTGGTAGCAGGTAACTTGATTTTACAGAACTCTTCTGTCTCCAAGATCTTCTCAGTAGCATTAAAAGAATTAGCACTTAGAAATTTGTATGGCCAATCCCTCACATGTATTTTTAAGTACTATATATTTTTGAATTATCCTTAACAAAATGTTACCCTGTTCTCAGCATTTTTATCTAATTCCTTAAATCAATATATTTTTCAATTTCACATCAGTTAGGAGCCCAGTGTTACCTTGATGTAGCACTAGTATTCACTGTATCTTTAGTGCATTTCATGCAAAGTCACAGGCATGTGATTACAGGCTAGGGTATCTCTGTTTCAAACTTCACTACAGCTCTCATAAGCTTATGGGAATTGACAGTAAGTTAATTAACAACAGTGAACCTCAGTTTTCTTACCAAATTGTGTTTCAGTTTTTCAGTTTTCCTGCTTCTTAAATTGAAATAATTAGTTATTTTGAGGAGCATATTAAATATTTCAGGTAGGTTTTTAAAAATTATGTATGTATGTATTTATTTATTTATTTTGAGATGGAGTCTCGATCTGTTGCCCAGGCTGGAGTGCAGTGGTGTGATCTCGGCTCACTGCAACCTCAGCCTCCCAGGTGCAAGCAATTCTCCTGCCTCAGTCTCCTGAGTATCTGGGATTACAGGCTCCTGCCACCAGGCCCAGCTAATTTTTGTATTTTTAGTAGAGATGGGGTTTTGCCATGTTGGTCAGGCTGATCTCAAACTCCTGTCCTCAGGTGATCCACCCATCTTGGCCTCCCAAAGTGCTATAATTACAGGTGTGAGCCACCACACCCAGCCCATAATAAGTTTTGTTGATAGTCTGCCCCTATTTCTTTGTGCCACCCCGGGTTCCTCTAAAGCTGCGGTGGACATTGCCTGTATATGTATTACTCTATGTCTGTGCCTGATGATTTTTCCTTGCCTAATACCACAGGAGAAACCTCAGCTTATGGGGAAAGTATTCTGGAAAATAAAAGTGTTTGATTGGATAGATAGTTCACATTTTCTGTCTATTAGGGTGAAAATATTAAGGCATGGCTTATATAGTCCCCTAGAGAATTTCCAATAAAGTGAACCCTAATTTCTGATACCAGTAGCATGCTTGTTAATGCACCCCTTATTGTATTTTCTTCTTTCCTTGCCTTAATTGCCCATTGTTTTAGTTGTATTACCTGTTTTTACTTAACTCTGTGTCTTAGGATCTGCTTTGGTCAGAATCCAAACTAAAACATACTTTGTGAAAAGTGCATACCTGACGACCTGGCCCAGGTATTCTTCACCACAGTCAGCTCCCCAGCTTACTTAGCTCTCTTTTGACATTATCAGTGTTTATTTGCTCTGTGTTCTATCTCTGGATCTTTAGAAGTGATTGTCTACTAATCCTCTTCCCAAAAAAAATTATACTAAGTTGCTGTTTTCTTAATATTATTACATCTTTGCTCTGGGATATTTTTGCTTAAATAGATAATCATGAAATGAAAAGCCATAGGCCAAAAAAAAAAAAAAAAAAAAAAAAAGAATCCCTATAATATTTTAGATACTTTGTGGCTTGTCAGTTGGGGAAATAGTCTTAAATATAAATTATTTTAAAATGTCTCTAAAAAATCACAGGTAGGCAATGAACTATCCTAATTAATTCTATCTACATCAGTATGTCTTAAAATAGATGAGTCATTAATAGCATAATGACATGGTGCCAACAATTCCAAATAAGTTTTATGTGATTCTCACGTTGTATTTTCTTAAAGCATTTTGCACTAAAATGAAAGAGAATGAATTTTTGAATTTCCTTTATTCTTACCAGACATGTATTTTACATGGTGCCACTTCATTTTCATAATTGGAATAAATCAAACTTCATGGTAACAAAAAGATACCTTGAACTTGACATAATCCTCCAAGAATCATTTCAGTTTATTATGGGTCCTTCAGACAAACGTAATTATCATTTTTTATGTAAAAATTATCAAAAAAGATTTGAGATTTCAGTTTCCTTTTGCATGGATTGGCTAAGTAGTTAATTATAAGAAATAATTGGATAGATTTCCTCCAAAAAAACTATGACAATAAATAAAATGGCATTTAAAAAATATTATTACAGTCTTATAGTGCATAGTTCTTTAGATGCATTAGTCTATAAGCATCAGCAGTTGGCACTCCTGGTACTTTGGACTAGATAATTATTTGTTGTGGGAGGTTGTGCTGTGCATTGTACGATGTTTGGCAGCATCCTTAGTCTCTACCTACTGGATGCCAGTAGCACCTCCTCACCAGCAATTACAATAAAAAACACCTCCAAACATTTACAAAATATTCCTGAGGGACAAAATTATTTTAGATTGAGAACCACAGATGTATGTGTATATATATGTACGCATGTATGTATATATGAACATATATATATATATATTCATCTGCAAGTGGTTAGCATAGATCCCTGAATATGTTTGCTACATGCTTAAGGAGGAAGGGAAGAAAAGATTTACTGAAATTTACTATGATACGTGTTTCTGTTTTTACATTTAAATATTCAAATTCAATAATTGACAAGCATGTAATCCAGGCAATCTCTCAACCAAATAAAAATAGGCAGTAATGACTATATAGAAAGCCAGAGCTACTTGATCATGAACATTTTTTTACTTAAGATTTACAGCTATTTGTTATCCTGACATCAATCTTTTATTGTATCCCAGTCTAGTTGGTTAAATGAAGTTACTGCCCATCCTGGGCCTGGGATCTGTATCATCTCTCAGAACCCTGAGTGCTCGAGGTTCTCTTTTGTTTTCTAAATCTCACATCTTTTAAGGAAACAATTATTTCTCTATCTTTTGCTAGTTCCCTCACACTCTGCTGCCATTGCCAACTATTAAAATATAAATTCCAATGCAACTTTCTGCTTTGAGTTGATTCTTTAGTTAAAAATAATTCATTACATGATGTTATCAACTCACGGTAAGTAAGTTACATGACGAAGATCGGTGAAGGCAATTTTTTTTCAAAACCATTTAAATGGGTTAAAATACTGTTAGTATCAGTCTAAACAGTAGGTATATGAAGGAAATAGCAGGAACTAAATTCCTTTAGTGACTCAAAAATTCCTTATTCATTCCCCAATACATTCACGGGAAGTCAAGTATCCTCTCTCTGGGCATGATGCATCCGGTGGAGAATGCAATAAAAAGGATTTGTTGAAGACTTCAGCTTGTCAGCTACTGCACTTCCAACTTGTCGTTGTTCAAGTAAAAAGTCAAAGACAAGTCTCAATATATCACCTCAGCAAGATAGATGAACACTGCAATAATGCAAAGCATGAGAAGATGTTTAAAGCTACTTATGGAGTGTCTCTTCTGTTCCTATCACTAGAAACAGGGCTCATTGGAAACAGGATTTTTGTTTGCTTTTACAACACTTTTTTTTTGTAAATTTATTTTACCTACTTATTAGATGTGTAGATCTATTGCCCACTGTATTATCTTTCTTAGTTACATGAAGTTGAATCATAATCATCTTAGCAAAATAAGTTACAGAGGTGGCAGCTGCTGTCCAGTACATGAGTTTTGATTCTGCTCCTTTAGCAGAGTACATGATGTCATTAACTAGAGATACTCATCTTCTGTCAGATCCCAAGAGAAGGTAATCCAAAACAAAAGTAGGAAATCCCTACCCATGCCATAGCTCCAATTCCAGCTTTTGTTTTTTTCCATTAAATCAACTGAAGTATACAGTAGTAACAATTTAGAACAAAAGGAATATTGCTTTCAATCTTAGAGGGCTCTCTTTAACTTTGCAGACAAAGACACTACCTAAATTAAATATGAAATAAAATGCAGAGCCCCGCATGCATTTTCCATAGATAAAATAATGAATGAGAGTTAGAACTTGGTGCTAACAGTATTTCTGTTTGGCTACAACATGGATTAAATTTGTTTTTGTGGTACTATTTTGAAACCAACCACCTTGTATCTCATTGTTTCATATTTTATTATGGTAAATTCGCTTTATTAACTATTTTCTAAGTTTGAAATAACTGGCGGAATACAAAAAACACTTAGAGCACAATCTTCTTGAAACTTGACAGCACTTAGCTCCTTTTTCTCTCTTTCTGTATCTTTCATTACACATTTTATTAATTATAAATATGTATATACAAGCAGCATGTATTATTAAATCAGATAAAAAATACTGGCATCAGATTAGAGATTCTATAGTGTTGAAACTATGTAAAACATATTTTATGGCAGGTAGTTAACAATATTATTAATACACTTTGGTGATAAAAAGGGGGAAAAAAGTTTTGCATGATATCATTTAAGCAATTGGTACCACATTGTTAAAAATGTTCTCAGAACACTTATTAAGAGTATATGCATTATATGAAATGTGAAATACTATGATAAGGCCATGCTATATGTGATGGATAATTTTATGTGTCAACCTGACTGGGCCAAAGTTTTTAGCCAAAATATTTGGTGAAATAGTATTTCTGGATATGTCTGTGAGAGTGATTTTGGATGAAATTAACATTTGAATCAGTAGATTAAGTAAAACATATTGACCTCCCCAGTGTAGGTGGGCCTCATACAATCAGTGGAAGACCTGAATAGAATAGAGAAAGAATTATTTTTCCCTTCCTGACCATCTTCAATCTTGGATATTGATCTTCTTTTGTCTTCAGTCTCAAACTTGGACTAGAAACTTACACCATAACCTCCTGTGGTTTGCAGACCTTTGGACTTGTACTGAAACCATACCATATTCTCTCCTGGGTCTGCAGCTTGTCTGCTCTGTCTCCACAATCACATAAGCCAGTTCCTTCTAGAAAATCATATATGCGTAATTTATATACATACACACACACATACCTCATTAGATATAATACAACACATATATTTTCATATGAATATAAATGTGTATATTTAAATATAATACTGTATATGATAGTATAATTGTGTCTGTTTCTGGAGAACCCAGAATAATACACTATTTAACTTGAATTTTATATTACTTTTTGTACAATTTCTAAAAAATAAATTTAAAAGTGTTTCATATTTTTACTAGCAGTTTTACTGATTTGCAGTTTATCATTCTATGTAAAATTCAATATTAAGTCAATTATTTTTAGTCATTACCTAGAGATCAATTTCAAAAAGCCTCTCTTCTCCTCTATTAAATAAAAGCGATGCTAATGATACTCTGCCAGCTTCAAATTGACTGATTTATCACATTATTACACAGCCATTCTGCATCTTCACTTTGTTTGTGGAATGGTATAGCTTGACAATAACAAATCACTATGCCCTCTGTTGTTGAGAATGTTAGAAGAAAGGCAACTCACACACACACACACACAAAGGTGCTGGAATATTAAGATGCATTTGACTTCTGCATTAGCTATTCATCAGTCACACTTGTAATCATTTAGAACTTTTTTCATCTCCAAGATTTCAAAATCTGTCTTCTCACTCGTTCCTCCTGAATCTACTCTGCTTTGATTCTATGATAGTGAAACTGGAGAGTTCCCTGTTTCTCCCTGGCAGGATGTGCTCCCTGGCAGGATGTGCTATAGGGTTGTGGCTCACTCCTTTGGTCACCTCTCTGCCCTGAGGCTCAAGCCTCTAGGGGGAGCATGTAGAGGGGCAGGTGCAGAGGCCCTGGAGAGTGCTTTGGGGCTCCAGCTCCACAGCAGCATCTACAAGTGGGTTTCTATGACTCCTGAAGCCCAAGCGGGCATGTGTTACAGTGCACTCTTTCAGCTTTGCTGTCTGCAGACGGCTTGTGTTAATTAGTTCAATAGACCTTCTGCCTTATCACAAGGGCAGGGGGACCGGTGTGACAGCCTGAGTTCTTGCCCAGTGTACTGGAATAATCGGATCACACTTGGGTTGGAAGGATGAGTGCAAGGTTTTACTGAGTGGTGGAGGTTGCTCTCAGCTAGATGGAGATGGATGGGGAGCTGGAAGCAGAGGATGGAGTAGGAAGCTGGTCTTCTCCTGGAATCCAGAGGCCCACCGGTCAGACTCTTCTCCGCCCCTGGCTGAACACCATTCTGTGTCCGGACATCCTTTCTCTTCTCTCTTTCTCTGCATTGCCACCCTGACCCTCTGTTCCTCTGGTTGTTCAGCTGCTTGTGTCTGTGCCTACTAAGGTCTCCGGTTAATGTGGGCACAGGATAGGGGGTGTAGCAGGAAAAAGGCAATTCTTTGGGCCTGCGAACAGAAATTCTTGACTTCATTTGGGGGCCAGGGGTCTTCAGGCTTGAGGATGGGGTCTTTGCCAGGGAACCACCGTCTTCTACCCAGAATTTCCCTGTCTTCTATCAGTATCAATAGGTAGGCCTCAGAAATCAGTTCACCTATATAAAATACTTGGTTCTGATTGGTAGTGACCTCTGACTTTATATAAACAGATTTTTACATTCACAACCTATAAGTTGATCCTGTTGATTTACTCAAAATGCCGATGGTCAGAATAACTAGAACTCCTAAAAATGTTAGGAAACTCTGGCAAGCTCCTCATTTTCTGATGCAAATTGTGGGTTTGTAGCAAAAATTTTTAAAAAATCAAATAACTATCTTTTGTAGCTTCAGAGAAATACTTATTTTGCTTCTGTTTAATTTCCAGATGCTGATATATACAAAATTCCCAGGGAAAATAAATATCCAAGTGTGATATTTTCTTCAAATGACTGCAATTACAGAAAGTATATGATTGCTTTTGGTTTCTGACAGTCAGTATTCCATTAACTGAATCAAACTTGGATTTGGTAAGACTTTGTAAATGATACATTATTATCTCTATTTTTAACAATTAAATAAAGGAATACTCTGAAAATGTATATTGAAAAAATCATTAAAGCACTCAATTATTTTATTATGGTAAATTAGCTTCATTAATTTGAAAATAGAGGTTAATATAGTTAGCATCCTTTTCTAAATGACTTGCTCAATCTACTTGGAGTAATTTTCAACTGATTGTAAGAAACCAGTTGGGAACTGTCGAGCTGATATTATAAAAATTGCACTTTTAAGAATTCACCAGTGTTAACTATTATTAGTTAAAACATCAGTTTCAGGGTATTACTTTAATTACTATGTATAGAATATTACAATAAAATCACTTTATTTTTATTTTATGAATTTTTCTTATTATCTTCTAGGCATCTCCCTTAGTATTTAAACATTGTCTGAAAATATGCACAGTAATTTATAAAACTGTTGTTATGGGAACAAAAGTAGCTGGTGTAAATTATTCATAGAGTGTCCTCGAGTATAAAAAATCAGGTAGTTCTCAACCACATTTGTTAAAATGTATCATAGTTTCCATTTCTGTCACTTATTTGCTCTTGTTAAAAAGTAATCCTAATGAAAGACAAGTTTCTATAGCAACTTTAGTAATACATACACACATGTATACACATATAAACATACATATTATAACTAAACAACAGATGTAGATTTATTGAGATTTATTGACAGATGATCATATGATTGTGGACTGACAGACAAAACATGTATGCTCCAGTGCTCAATAACTTTGAAATTTGTCCATTCAGCTTATATAATCACAACACTCATTATCTAATGTAACAGACACCATTATTAAAATATCATTGGTGGAGACATTGCTGTTGCTGTTCAGAGCTTGTGGTGTGGCTCTGCAGGACCAGGACCTTAAAGATAGCCACAATGGGAGAAAACGATGATAATGGAAAAAAAAGAGGCTGCCCTTAAGGCCAAAATCTGTCATCAAATTTAGCATTATTTTGGAGATTCAGTATTCCATGGGACACATTCTTAAAGAAACAGATCAAGCTGGATGAAGGCTGGGTACCTTTGGAGATGAGATAGTTCAACAGGTTGAACCATCTAACAATGGTCTTTAATGTAATTGTAGAAGCATTGAGCAAATCCAAGGCAGAACTCATGGAAATCAGTGAGGATAAAACTAAAATCAGAAGGTCTCAAAGCAATCCCTTCGGTGAAATGACTGATGAGTATAAAAATGATGTAAAAACAACAAAAACAGATCTGTTTGTATTAAAGGCTTCCCAACTGATGCAACTCTTGATGACATAAAAGAATGGTTAGAAGACAAAGGTTAAGCACTAAATATTCAGATGGGAAGAACATTGCATAACTCACTTAAGAGATTGAGTTTTGCTGTGTTTGATAGCATTGAATCTGCTAAAAAGTTTGTAGATACCTCTGAACAGAAGCACAAAAACACAGACTTGCTAATACTTTTCAAGGAAGATTACTCTGAACAAAAAAAATAAATAAATAAAAAAGAAGAAGAAAGAAAACAAAGTGTAAGCTAAATTAAGAGCTAAATGAGGAAGATGCTGAAATGAAATCTCTAGAAGACAAGATTGGATGCTTGCTGAAATTTTCAGATGACTTAGATGATCAGACCTATAGAGAAGATTTACACATCCTTTTCTCAAATCATGGTGAAATAAAATGGATACACGTTGTCAGAGGAGTAAAAGAGGGGATAATTCTATTGAAAGAAAAAGCCAAGGGAACATTGGGTAAAGCCAAAGATGCAAATAATGGTAACCTACGAATAAGGAACAAAGAAGTGAGATGAAAAGTACTAGAAGGAGAGTTGAAAAAAGAAGCATTGAAAAAAAGTATAGAAGACCAACAAGAATCCCTAAACAAATGGAGGTCAAAAGGTCGCAGATTTAAAGGTAAAGGAAAGCGTAATAAAGCTTCACAGCCTGGGTCTGCTAAAAGAAAATTACACTTTCTGAGCAAGTAAAGGAAATTTGCTAGTGACAATGAAAATGGTGCAATGGGACCTGTGAAAAGAGCAAGGGAAGAAACAAAGAGACAGAAAAGAGAAAATGGTGATGGAGACTAGTAATTTAGTAAACCAAATTTTTATTTGTTTAAATAGGTTTTAAACAGCTTTTCTTTTGAAGACCTTTTAAAAAGAAAACCAAATCGGGTCCACTTCAAGGTCCTGTGAGAAGGGAAAATATTTTTTGCCATTTAACTCGTCTTTTTTTTCTGTTATCCAGATTCGGAATATTTTTTGAATGTGTAGTTCAGTTTGTGTTATTTCAGGTGATTCAAATATCAAAAGGAAGATTCTTCCTAAATTGCCTTCATAATATGAGAATGTATTAGTATAAACTAATGAAATATATACTATATGAAACTAATAAAATATATACTATATGAAAAGAGCAAAAAAAAAACCTCATTTGTTGTTAAGGAACTACATAAATCAAATTTTGCAAACACTAACAAAATTAATATTATCTTTATTGAAAAATGAGGCTTGTGAAAGCAAATTCTAATGCAACCTTAAAATGCATGACTGCTGACCTGTCTCCAAGAATATGCTCTTCTCAATTTTTCTTGAAATATCTCTGTGTTGATAATGCTACATAATGTTAATCTGAAATAAGTTACAATCTCCATAATGACACTGAGACTCACAGCACAAGCAGATCAGAGAAATTACTCCAACAAAAATAGTCTCATATATTTTTTAGTTTTCTTTCTTTAAATCTTACTCCATACTATTTAAATTTATCTTGTTCATTCTCTTCTGTCCCATTCTCCATAAAAATACATTAATGTATTCATTCTTTACTCTTGAACAAGAATTTGACTGCATACACTCCAAGCTGACATCATGCCTCTTCCACATCACGCCTCTTCCTCCATGACAGAAGGATTTATAAGATTCGGTTATTTGTTTTGTTTGTTACTGTATTCTATTTGTTATTCTATTTGATATTCATCAATTATCTCAAGCAGAATAAGTATAATCAAAAATCTCAATCACACTGTTAGTTTTTAAATTGTTTTTTAATCTTACGGACATGGGAAATAGAACATTTGCCTAATATAGGACTATTAATTAAAGAATGCTGATGTAAATTCGTTGTCAGTAACATGTATGCATGCTACTTGAAACAGAATCCTTACGACCTCCACCAACACTTTATTTAATTTTATAAGCTAAGATACTGAAATAATAAAAATGAGGATGAGGAAGTAAAAGCCAGCACCACGTAACAAAACAGCAAATTTCCTAACACACTTCTAAGAATTTTGAGGATGTAGACATGTATCCTCATTAGGCTTCATCACTTATGTTTGGTATAGACAGTGATAAACAAGATATAAAAATATGTGTCAGAGGTGTTAATACTTCATTATACATTGCTAAATATGTTTTGCTTCATATATATGTTCTTTTAATATGTATTCAAAATTGGCCCTTTTGAGGTATTTATTTCTTAATTAATCAAGACAAACATCACATTTCCCTTCCTAGCTATTTCTACGTATGAAAAATAAATGTCTTGCTTCACCAAAGTGAAGAACTTCCCAAAGTGCATGTACCTCGATTAATTCTACAATATGCAATAGATGCACCATAGAAAACTGTAAAATTAATGTCTGAGGTTGATTTAAACAAAGTTAAGTTTTCTTTAATTCTTGACTTTTAAGAAAGCAAATTTTATATGGTAGGATGCATTTTGAATTAAAGTAGGGAGGCATTATGTACAGCTTCTCCAACATTATTTGTCCAAGAAAACCCCTGACATTTGAAGTTTTCTGACTTTACTTTGAAAAATATTTCTCTACTTCTTTTTTATCTTTAATATGTCTCCTTTGAACTTTTGTATGAGAATATGAAGTGTTATATAATGAATGATTAATTTATTTAACATATTTTTTATTTTGTACACACTACTGGTCATGCACACTGCAAGTTTCTAGAAATACAGACATGCATGAAAGTGTTCCTGCTGCTGAGAGCTTGTATTCCAGTAGAGGAGAAAGTCAGGAAGTCAGGTAAATACACAATTATACACAGTGGTATGTGTTGCACTACAGCTTGAAAGTGGGATCCCAGAACACCTGGGAAAGTGTTTCACCAGACAGGTATATGCCGGCCAACAAAGGCTTCTCTGAGAGGTGACATGAAGATGAACTTAAAATAATAGGTAAGGATTACCTATGGGATGTGGAAAAGGTGATGGCAAAGAGGATAAAACAACTCCTAGGCCAAAAGAGTAGAAATGACTGAGCCCAGAAGTGAGCTAGTCTGCCCTAGAGAGTAAATCTCATATGCAGTAGCTCAGAAAAGCAGGAAATTTTTGGTCCACAAGGTGAAGATACTGAGATGAGAGATACAAGCCAGGGCCTGATCTCCAAGAGCCCAGAGCATAAAACTAGACCAGTAGAATGGATCAGAGGGCTGTTGAGAACCAGTGAAGGTGATTAAAGAGAGGATAACAATATGATATGTACGTTTTAGGAAAGTCGCTCTAGAAGTCCGTTTGGAAAACGGATTTGTAAGATCATGGCTAAAAAAAAGTGAGATAGGTTTGATGTGGCAGGGATTCAAGTAAGAGATAAGGCGACATCCCAATGAAGTCAGAGACAGTCTTTATACTAGTTAGATATATGCTGTTAAATTTATAACATAGCTCGGATATAAAATTTGTAGGTAAAATATGTTATTTTTCACATATAGGAATAATTTTTAATATCCATTTATAAAAGAAAGTGTTTTCCTCTTTTGACATGTTTTTATGTCATTTGGTTAATTTTAGTTTTGAAAACCTTATTCATAAAAATGAAAGGAAGCATGCAAAATAGAAATGCAATGGGGCCAGGCACGGTGGCCCACTCGTGTAATCCCAGCATTTTGGGAGACAGAGACGGGACGATCACAAGATCTGGAGATCGAGACCATCCTGCCTACCATGGTGAAACCCCATCTCTATTAAAAATAGAAAAAAATTAGCCGGGCATGGTGGAGGGTGCCTGTAGTCCCAGCTACTCAGGAGGCTAAGGCAGGAAAATGGTGTGAACCCAGGAGGCAGAGCTTGCAGTGAGTCGAGATAGTGCCACTGCACTCCAGCCTGGGAAATAGAGCGAGACTCCATCTCAAAAAAAGAAAAAAAAAAAAAAAAAAAAAAAAAGAAAAGAAAAGCAAAAGAAAAGCAACGCAATTTGTAATATTATACAATGCCATGATTCTATAACTGGAATATGAAATTGAAATATTGCCTTATACTAATCAAAATTAACATTGTAAAAGCATATTCTTCCCATGGAAGGCTTTTAAATACTTCCTTTTATAGTAATACTATTAAGTATTCCCTTGTAAAGTAAATTGGAATATTTTTAAGTCTACAATAGATTGCATTTTACAGATTTGCTGTTTTGTTCTTTCCATTTGACACTCTAAAATACAAAATGGGCTTCCAAAACCTTTTGTTTAAAAAATACTAGAATTTAATTATATGGAAATTACACCCCCTCACACACATACATATACTGTCAATAAAATTCTACTGAATAATTTATTCAACTGACCCTCTATTGATACATAGTCTATTTCTAATGTTTGCTTTTAAGGACAATGGTGCAAAATACTTCATTACCCCACAAGCATTTGCGTACATATAAGATTATATATATAGGAAGTATATGGATGGCTAAATCTAATAATATATGTTTTTAAATTTTAATTTTGATAGATATTACCAAAATGTCCTTCAATTGTACCTATTTATTCTACCATCTACACAAGCTGAGAATGCCTGCTCCCCAACAACCTCACCAATATGTAGTATTACCAAATATTTTCATCTTTTTAATATGACAGGTGAAAAATATTGTTTTGACATTCATTGTTGGATTATGGAAGAGGTCGAACAACTTTTTCAGGACCATCATAATCATCACTACTTCATAATACCCAGGCTGAGAAGATGACATAGAGCTAAAATGCAGTCTACATTTTCCCAAGCTGTGCATTGTCATGGGAGCTTTAGCTACCGGCAAAGGGAGGCTTTGTTCTAATTCACAGCAGGGTATCACAATAGTTAGTGGGGGCGCTAATTTGCTTACGTATTATTGACTGATATATATGAAATTGTTCAAATTTGTTTTATTAGACTGCTTTTCTAAATGTTAAGCATATTTATCTTTTGTAATGTGAGCTGAAAATAAATTTCATATTTTGTTTGCTTGTTTTATTTAAAATTATGGTACTACTTCCATCATCTAAAAGTTTTAAATATTCATGTGTAAAAATGTGTCACCTTTTCCTTTTTGACTACTGTTACGCTTATAAAGATATTCCCCTCTCTAACATTAGGAAATACCCATATTTCTGTTTCTATTTTCACAGTTACATTTGTATGCTAAAAATTTGATCCACCTGGAATACATTTTGATGTAGGAGCAAGCTAGAAATGAGTTTATTTTATTACCAAATAACTAGTCATTTTCTCCCTCATTTAAGTGTCATTTTAGCATTATCTCTAATATCTATAGACATCTACTTCTGGATTATTTTTTCTAATCTTGTTATTTGTCCAACTGTAGTAAATTGTTTTATAATTCTACATTTATAATAGTATTTAAAGTATAGGAGAATGAATTCTATGTTTTTTTTTTTCAGAATTGATTGTCTGATCTTAAATGTTTGCTGTTATAGAGAACCTTTTGTGCTAAATTAAGAAAAGAAAACTAGCTGTCATTTTAACTGATCTAATAGTACTTTGGAGATTAAAAATGATTTCCATGTGAATGGAAATACTGAAAAACTAATAGGCAGAGGAGATTATTTTTTGTAAATACATTATAAAAAACTGGAGCCGAGAATTCCAAAATGTAGATTCAGCTTACAGAAGAGTTTGAGCAAAATGAGATAATGCTTTAGTCCTATAACTTAGTGCATTACAGGAGCTTTGCTCTTTTATGAATTCTGGTCTTGTTTAATAGCCAGTTTCAGTTGCCCTAATTGCACTTATCCTTAAAGGTCCTGCATGATCTCCCTGATACTGTTTAACAAATGTAGTGTGCTGGTGACATTTGACTGGGCTACTGAAGTCAGACTTCCTTTTATCCCAATAGGTTGAACTATCTGTAGCAGATTTATTTTACAAAGCCATATCCTACAGACATGTGACTAAGTGTATATTTCATCGTCATACTCTGATATTTTGATGTCTAGATTTTATCTCATCCTGCAGATTATCTGAAATCCTATCTCCAATATTTTCCTGGCAATGTCAACTATCTGCTGCTAAACTGAGCCTTACAATTAGAAATTTAACATATTTTAGATGCTGAACAAGTTAAAAAAAATAAATGTAAGACATAACCCTCATAAGCAATTAAAAAATTATACTAAGGCACTTTTTATTTTCATGAAATACCAACTTCTGACACCTCTGTTATACCCATGCTACAACTCAGCTATAGCTACTGAAACAATTTATATCACTGATATTAAATCACACTCCTTGTATTAGTATTAGTATATTTTTAGTATTAGTATTAGTACAATTAACAAGTAAGTTAAAAATTAAGAAACAGAAATTTATCTTGGCTGGGTGCGGTGGCCTATGCCTGTAATTCCAGTATTTTGAGAGGCTGAGGTGTGTGGACCACATCGCTTGAGGTCAGGAGTTCAAAACCAGCCTGACCAACATCGTGAAACCTCGTCTCTACTAAAAAATACAAAAGTAGCCGGGAGTGGTGGCACGTGCCTGTAATTCCAGCTACTCAAGAGGCTGAGGCAAGAGAATTGCTTGAACATGGGAGGCAGAGGTTGCAGTAAGCCAAGATTGTGCCATTGTACCTCCAGCCTGGGTAATAGAGTGAGGCTCCCTGTCAAAAAAAAAAAAAAAAAAGTTTCTGAAGTTGAAGATTTAATTATGCTAAATGGAAACAATTTGAAAAGGAAAGTTATTACCAGAACTGCCTGTTCATCTTTCCTGCCCTCCCTACTCTAATCAACTCTCCTCAATCTGTTTCCATATCCATTTCCTACTTGCCACTAATTCCTAAGACACTTGCATTACGTTCTATGGAACTCAGAGTCATGACTTATGTCTTCAACCTCATCTTTAGACATTTTCTTTACCTTCTGGTATATTGATTGCTCAAAACCAAACTGTTTCTTGGGTACAACAAAACACAACCTGTAAAAATGCTTTTCACCCATATTTCTTTCTAGTTTCTGCAGTACTTCTCTGGTCCCCTTTATAGCAAAAGTCCTTAGAAGAGCTGTCTATAGAATTTTGATTTCAAATTTTGATTTCAAATACATTTCTTTTCTTTTTATCTTAAATTCATATTCCGTGGGATTTTTCATGGAAAAAAACCTCAGCATTTCATGGAAAGTTTTCTTGTAAGTGTCAATATTTGACCCATTTTTACCATTTGACAATGTTGATTCTCTTCATCTTGTTATTCTTATTTTGTCCAACTCTACCGGCAAATAGTTTTAAGTTAAAATCCTTTTGTTGATTACTCCTCATTTTCGTAATTTAAAATGTTTGGCATGTTCAAAGTTTTGTGTTCAGAATGGTCATACGTTCATTTATCTGTTTGTTTTGTGGTCTTTCTGTACTCCTTCTCTTAGCGATCTTATCTGGCCTCTGGTTTTACTCTCTGCAATCATGGCTTTCAGATTTGTATTTCCGGCCTGAACCTCTCTTCTCAAATCCAGTTTCATATATCCAACTACCTATTTTATTACTATTTTATGTCTTTTCTGAAATTTTCAACTTTGATTTTAAATATAGAAGGTACGTGTGCAAATTTGTTGCATGGGAATATTGTGTGATTCTGAACTTTGGAGTATGAAACCCTTCACCTAAGTACTTAGCACAGTACCCAACGGGTAGCTTTTAAACCCACTCCCCAGTCCTCTAGTAGTCCACAGAATCTATTGATTCCAGATTTAAGTCCATGTGTGCTCAGTGTTTAGCTCCCTCTTATAAGTGAGAACATACAATATTTGGCTTTTTGTTTCTGTATTAATTTGCTTAGGATTTTTACCTCCAGTTCCATCTGCAAAGTTTCTGCAAAGAACATGATTTTATTCTTTTGTATGACTGCATAGTATTGCGTGATGCATATGTACCATATTTTCTTTATCCAATATTGATGGGCACCTGGGTTGTCACCATGCCTTTGCTATTGTGAATAGTGCAGCAATATACCTATGAGTGCAGATGTATTTTTGGTAGAAGGATTTATTTTATTTGGGGTATATACCCAGTAATGAGACCACTAGGTCAAACAGTAACTCTATTTTAAGGTACTTGACAAATATCTAGGCTGCTTTCTGCAGTGGCTGGACTAATTTAAGTCCCCATCAACAGTGTATAAGCAATTCCTTTTCTCCACAGGCTTGACAGCATCTGCTGTTTTTTGACTTTTTTAATAATAGCCATTCTGGCTGGTGTGAGATAGTATCTCATTGTAACTTATATTTTCATTTCTCTGATATTTAGTGATGCTGAGCATTTTTTCATACAGTTATTGGCAACTTTTATGTCTTATTTTGTGAAGTACCTATTCATGTCCTTTTTCCATTTTAATGCAGTTATTTGGATTCTGCTTGTTGATTTGCCTAAGTTCTCTATAGATTCTAGATATTAGGCCATTTTCAGATGCATAGTTTGCCAATATCTTCTCCCATTCTATAGGTTGTCTGTTTGCTCTGTCGATGGTTTCTTTTGCTGTGCAGATGCTCTTTAGTTTATTGAAGTCCCCCTTGTCTATTTTTTTATTTTTGTTGCAGTTTCTTTTGGGTACTTAGCCAAAAATTATTTGACGAGGCCCATGTCAAGAACAGTATTTCCTAGTCTGTCTTCTAGGATTTTTTATAGTTTGAGGTCTTACATTTAATCTTTAACGCATTTTGAGTTAATTGTTGTAGGTAGTGAAAGTAGGAGTCTACCGTCATTATCTTGAATATTGCTAGTCAGTTATCCCATCACCATTTATTGAATATGAAGTCCTTACCCCATTACTTATTTTTGTCAGCCTTGTCGAAGATCAGATGGTTTTTGGTGTGAGGCTTTACTCCTGAGTTTTCTGTTCTGTTCTGTTGGTCTATATGTCTGTTCTTGTACTATATACTACTATTTTTTTTTTTTTTTTTTTTTTTTTTTTTTTTTTTTTTGAGACGGAGACGGAATCTCGCTCTGTCGCCCAGGCTGGAGTGCAGTGGCCGGATCTCAGCTCACTGCAAGCTCTGCCTCCCAGGTTTACCCCATTCTCCTGCCTCAGCCTCCCCAGTAGCTGGGACTACAGGCACCCGCCACCTCGCCCGGCTAGTTTTTTTGTATTTTTCAGTAGAGACGGGGTTTCACTGGGTTAGCCAGGATGGTCTCGATCTCCTGACCTCGTGATCCACCCGTCTCGGCCTCCCAAAGTGCTGGGATTACAGGCTTGAGCCACCGCGCCCGGCTTATACTACTCTTTTCTAGTCTTAAAATAAGTTTCAAAGTTACATGTCCCAAACAGAATTCTGAATGCACACGGCTGCTATCCTGGTCTTCCTGCAGTCTCTCCTGTAGTCTCTCCTGTCTCAATAAGTTCCAAGCGTGATCTTATATTTACTTACATGTAAGCCGCTGCTATAACTTTTTATTCTTCTCATTCCTTCAGGTATTAGTCCATTTTAACATTGCTGTAAAGAACTACCTGAGACTCGGCAATTTATGAAGAAAAGAGAGTTAATTGATGCATGGTCATGCATTGCTATGGAGGCCCCAGGAAACTTAGAATCATGGCAGAAGAGGAAGCAAGCATCTTCTTCACAAGGTGGCAGGAGAGAGAACATCAGGGGAAGTGCCACACTTTAAAATCATCAGCTGTCATGAGAACTCACTCACTATCATGAAAACAGCATGGGGGAAACCTCCTTTGTGACCCAATCGCTTTCCACCAAGTTCCTCCTCCAATACATAGGGAATATAATTCACAATGAGATTGAGTGGGGACACAGCAAATTCGTATCATTCCATCCCTGACCGCTCCCAAATTTCATGTCCTTTTCACATTTCAAAACCAATCATGCCTTCCTCCAAATCCCCAGTCTTAACTCATTCCATCAATAACCCAAAAGTACAAGTCCAAAGTCTCGTCTGAGACAAGGCAAGTCCCTTCTGATGAGCCCGTAAAATCAAAAACAAGTTAGTTACTTTCAAGAAAAAATGGGGGTACAAGCTTTGGGTAAATGTTTCCATTCCAAATGGAAGAAATTTGGTATATCTCAGATCCTAGAAAAAAATCTCTATGGTAAGTTCTCTATGGTAAACAATCAATAATATTTCATAAATAAATAGAAAATGATTTATCTTTTGGAATGATTGAAAGAGAGTTATATTTTTAAATGTATTGATTTTGGAATATTTCGTTTGTAAAATTTCAAAATTTGTATTTAAGTAAAAATCAGTATAACACTGGTAAGGATACATTGTAGAGTGCAAATGTGAAATTGAGTTTTCTCTATTTCACCTAACTTTGTTAGAGTGAATGGAGTCATTTATTTTCTAAAAGCATAATTCTGATTTAATGACAGCATATCTATTATTTCTGATGTGATGCAATAATTCATAGAACAAATTTATCAGAGGTTGTGGCTGCTGAAGGTATTACACTGAAGATCAGAGACATGGTCGAGGCTTGCAGAGAGTTACATCTAGTGGGAGTTGTAATAAAGATCATGGTTTATTTCAACTTGGCTTCAGTGTCACATATACAAAATATTTTTCAAAAGACCAAGGAAAAGCAGATGTATGCAAGGTGTAATTGATCAAAACTAAAATATGCATTTGATCTAAGTTGAATCAAATATTACACATCTAAACCTCTTAGCAGAACTGTGAAGCCTGGTCATAGGAAACTACACAAACTTTGTGATTTTTCTTATAAGAATTTAGTATGTATATTAATAAAGTAATAAAGGGGAATTCATGATAAAGAAAATCAAATGTGTACAATAAAGATACAAAATATTGGTATCAGCATTTTTATTTTAAAGAATGCCATGATTCTTAATTTCTGCATTTTACTAATTTGATGACTGGCAAGTAGTTATCATCTAGCCAAAAGGCTAATTTAATCATTTGGATCTGAATGTCCCCATGGTGATAACTATTTCAACATTGGCACATTTAGTTCTCTGCTCATAATTAATCTTATGCTGACCATTTTCACATAATGTAAATCTATTTCTTGCTTTTGGAATTGCATATCTAATTTACTGTGAAAATAAGCCAATATTGCATCTGCTAAAGTAACTAAAAAGTAAAACTGTAAACATCATCAGCTAATGATTTTTATCATTTAGCTTTACTTTTTTTAACTTTTGGAACTTTGCAAATATAGTTACTTTTAGCCAAAACTTTGAATTACATCTTTAGTTTGCATGAGTAATTATGCCTTGGCATGAAATAATATTTTATTTTATATACCAAGAGTTTCTTGTTGGTAGTTATGTAAAGAAAGCAGTCCAATAACCACCACTGATAGAACACATTATACTTAAATAAAGTTGATTTTTTTTTTTTTTTTAGCTGAAACCCAAGGGACAAATATGGAAGAGTAGAAAATATTTTGAACAGCAGTGAAGTTCTAAAATATGCTTGAAGAAATGCTTACTCCATTATAGTTGTTTTTTCATTTAGTTGTAAACCACCCACTTTATGGAAAGTTATATTGAATATAATGCTGACTTCTGGTCATGTCAGCATAAGATGCAATAGGTTTGCTCAGTGAAATTAAGGGATCACTGACAAACCACAGGGACTCATGGACAGGTAAAACCCAGCTCATTAAAAAAAAATACTTTAGCTTTGCATGACACTTTTAACTTTTCAGAAAATTTTCATATCAACTATTGTATTTGTCTTTCTTAACTCTGGTGGTTCATCAAGTATTAGAATTAAAGAAAATCTCAGTTTCCTAAAAACTTGTCTCCCCACAAATTCTCACTCATATAATATATGTTAAATTATGCTAATGACTAGGACTCACTGGCATTAGTATCACCACTCTCAAATTTGGGACAAAATCAGGATCCATTTACTTCATAGCTATTGCAAAATGCAAAATTATGTTTTGCATTTATTTTCTGTACACTCTATGATCTAAATATAATTTAAAATTTTTAAAATTTTTTCTTTGTTTTTTAATCTGGCTATAACATCTCCTTCCTAATTTGCATCCTTTGTTGATTTTACAGTGTGACTACTTGATTTCCAGATCTTCCTATCACTCTAAGTTTGTTTTTTACTAAAGCATCATTGTTAATATAAGATTGTTTCTCACCAGATAGAAAAGCACATTTATTTGTTAAGGGCATTCTATCACTAAATTTTCCTGCTAGAACACTTAGTCAAATTCCCAAGGTCCATGAGTAGTATCAATGACACTGACATCAAAAATTTGTGTCCTTTCTAGGTTTAATACTCATGATTTCCTAAACTTGGAGCATCAATTTTCTTATCTTTTTGTGAAAACCTATAATTTTCCTATTGTTTCTTGATGAGAATACATGGTAGTGATTATTGAACCCTAGGCAATCAACAAGATACTTCTTTTACCTGCATGCCTTAAAAGATTTATATGACATATCATGGGCTTAGAACTGCAATAAATATTTTCCAGTGGTTAAGCAACAGTTTTCCCTAATTTTCCCAACTATTGCTTAAATTTGAGTTAATATCTCTACTTAAGCACACTCTTGTGTGTGTGTTTTTTTCTTACTTTATTGTCTCCGAATAGGCTTTATAAAAGTTTAAATGTCATGGAAAGTGCAAATTTCTGAATGAATCCAGTTTGAAATGGGATGTCAGACTTACCTGTCATGTACTTAATTTTTATGCCTAAAATGAAACTAATAGATCCTTATTTCTGATATTATGTAAATGGTTCAGAAGGAATAGAGATTAAAATACCACACCAAATTCATCATCTTTCTATTTTAGGTGTTGGTAAGTAAAAAAAAAAAAAAAAAAAAAAAAAAAAAAAAAAAAAAAAAAAAGGTATATTTTCTTAAATCATGGGAAGGCATTCATGCCACTGCTTGGTCAAGTTTTTGTTTTGATGTTTTATTTCTATGTGAACCTCAGCCAAAATTTTTGTCACAAGTCAGCAATTAGGGTTTTGCAAAGACATTTTGCGGTTTACTCATGAAGTGTAAAGATAAACTTCTGAGGGAGGAATCAAAGTTATCACTCTAAAAATTAACTATATTCCATTGCAACATGTATCGCCTTCAGAATTATTTTCCATCATTTTCTCATCATAGGAAATATTATCCTATAGTCTAATGGCACAAGACAGGAAAGTCACAAACCTTAGATTTTTACAATATATTTCTTCCACTGCAACAAATATAGGACATGTACAGGTAACATGTATTATATAAATAGGTTTTAATGAATGTGAATAAGCTAAGTAGCATAAATCCTACATCTAAAAACTAACATATAATTATAAAGAAACAATTTCAACTCTTTGATCACATTTTCTTTTCCATACTTGAAGTACGAGTATAACGCGATTTTATTAATTCAGATGAACTCCTGCTCATATTTATCATACCTGTTGAGCAGACTTATTGAAACTTATTATACAAATTCCCTAGCTGCAGATTATATTATTTAAAAGCATATTGTCCATTAAAATATCCCCAACTGTCAAAATATCAGATATTTCAATTTTTTAAAATTAAAAACCTATACTAATATAATGGATGCTGAGTGATATATTTCACATCTCTTTTAACAGAACTATACATTTATATTTAGGTGGACTGTTCTAGAGTGTCTCTTTCACAATAAAATCCCGTGTATATTAAAGTATGTAATCAAACAATACTTGTTCACAACTTTAGTAATTACACTCATGGCAATGTTTTAACATTTTACATCACTATTTTTAAACCTAAGTATCTTGATTTATTATAATAATTACTGACCTCATAGAAGGGCATGCTGTAACTTCTTTATTTTATTTTTTTTTTTTTATTTTTATTTTTTTTTGAGACGGAGTCTCGCTTTGTCGCCCAGGCTGGAGTGCAGTGGGGCGATCTCAGCTCACTGCAAGCTCCGCCTCCCGGGTTTACGCTATTCTCCTGCCTCAGCCTCCCAAGTAGCTGGGACTACAGGCGCCCGCCACCATGCCCGGCTAGTTTTTTGTATTTTATTTTTAGTAGAGACGGGGTTTCACCGTGTTCGCCAGGACGGTCTCGATCTCCTGACCTCGTGATCCGCCCGTCTCGGCCTCCCAAAGTGCTGGGATTACAGGCTTGAGCCACCGCGCCCGGCCACTTCTTACGCATTTAGTCACTATTATAACTTTACATTTCTCAGTGGAGATTCATAGTTTTACAATAGTTTTAGATAATTTTATTGGTACATATCATCTAAAGTAAATACATGCATTAGCCCATCTCCACAAACACTAAAACAGGGACAGAATTATTTATTTTCTTGGCATTAAAATAAGGACAGTATTCAGAGTTTAGATTCTATTCTAATGTTGCTCCAATTAAGTTACTATCAATTAACATTACAGATTATGAATATTTTAAATATTTTCTTAAGCTAATTTTTTGTTTTATTCTAATGTATCTTATCATTTGAGAAAATAATTATAGTTCTTTGCAATACATTTCTTTATTTTATTTATCACATCGATGTGATAAATTTAAATATCTATCTTACCATTATGAAATAGCACCGCACCACATTTTTCAGTTTCACTAAGCATTATTTAAAAATTTTAGCCATCCATCTGTCTACCCTATTCAAATAGGCTTATACAGGAAGGAAGTCAGTCTACGTACAATATTTCTTGCACAATAGATCTTGAATTATTTGTTCCTTGCTAAGGGTAAATCTCTCAAACAAATATTTTTCCCCTACTATCCATATCTCATTTAATAGACACATATCATTTATAAAACTACTAAAACATCTCACTCTGGTATATAATATTTGTCCAGGATTTGGACAAGACCTTTACATTTTTCCTGGTAATATATGTGAAATATATATTTGGACAAGAACTTTACATTTTTCCTGGCTATAAACGTAGGCATTACTTTGAGATAGTGGCCGGGGGTTTAATAGCTGTCTGCTTAGTGGGAAAGATGTGCAACTAAATGCTCACGCTTTTCATTTGTTAACTCTTGACTACTTCTTTGCTAAACTTCCTTTCTCATTTTAATGTATGCTGTTCTGCTTCTGCACCAACAGAGGACTCTATTTGTCAATTGGTTAAATTCCAATTCTCCTGAAGCCTCATGTTGATAACATTAATTTCAAATTCAGTTAGCGTATTTCCTTTCTTAATGGCCAACTCCAATCTGTGACATGTTGTTTATTTAATCTACCTGTCAACATAGAATGTTCAATGATAAATCACTGGGACGTTTCTATATTATGCACTGTCATGTCGTATTCCAATTGGTTAACTTTGAAACAGCAGCATATTGTTTTCTTCCTCATTTCTTGGGTGTGCATTATAAACTTTCCAGACAATTCTGTCCTGGCCACTCACTGATTTGTGTCCATTAAAATTATTTGAATTACTACATTTTGATAATTTGACTGTCACATTAGTTTTTAAAATTTCTAACAGTTGGGTCCAGGTGCTCATTCCATTTTCACCATTAATTTGACCTTTGTTGAAAGCATTGCTGCATTTTTTGTTTGTTTCTTTATTGTAGCAATAAATAACTTCAGGACAAGTTGACAATGTATTCCCTTGGAGCCAAAGTCTGGCCTGGCTACAAGCTCTATGGGAAGACGTGTATATTTTATACATGGCTGGTTAAACTTTCACTTTAAAGTTTATTTTCAGTGTCTTATTATTATTAATCAATGTATAACATTAGAGCTTATAATTAATAGAGTTTACATTACATGTAAGACATATACAACATGTCCCATTTTTTTCTTTCCATACTCTATATCCTAATGGCATCAAAATGACTTCAATGGTATTTTAAGACTTTTTATGTTGAGTTACTTTCACAAACACATTATTTATTTAATTTAAAAAAGCAAATGAATTCTAATGTACCACAAATAAAGCTATGATAGATGCATGGAATAATGAAAAGAGCTGACATACTTCTAACTTACTTATTGTTTTTCAATGTGCACACTGATGCTCACTCTGTTACTCAGATGTCATACCACTCACAGCAATAACATTTTAATTTTTTAACACTATTTCATACCAAAGTGCATTTACAAAAGTTTCTTTTTGCTTGATGTATAATCCAAATGAACTTTCTTTGCTATCATACTATTAATTTGTTGAAATACTGTCTGGTGTCCAGGACTTTGATTTCTTTTTGTTTTTGTTTGTTTGTTTATTTGTCTTCAAACAGCTTTTTTTTTTTTTTTTTTTTTTTTTTAAATCTTGAAAAGGTCTCAAGTGAATAAATGATCTGACATTCAATTTCTAAAAATTAAGTATTTTTCCACATCTTTTGAGCTGGTAAATAGCCTTCTTCAGGCTGGGCACGGTGGCTCATGCCTGTAATCCCAGCACTTTGGGAAGCCAAGGCAGGTGAATCACGAGGTCAGGAGTTTGAGACCAGCTTGACCAACATGGTGAAACCCGTCTCTACCAAAAATTCAAAAACTACCAGGGCATGATGGCTTGCGCCTGTGATGCCAGCTACTCCTGGGGAAAGAGAATCGCTTGAACACGGGACGTGGAGGTTGCAGTGAGCCGAGATCGTGCCACTGCACTCCAGCCGGGGCGACAGAGCGAGACTCATCTAAATGTTGAAATGAAATTGAGAATATTGGTTGATTTGTATTTCTAAAAGATAAGTCTAGTTGTTCTTAAAAGCTGTGAGGAAAAGTTTTGTTTTGATCCTACTTATGTCTTCATCACAAATATTCTTTTTTAAAAAAGAATAGAAACAACTTTCTGCTTAGCCATATTATAGCCATATTATATCAATTTAGCAGTTAGTCTGCAGCTGTAAGACAGACAATTAGTAAGTCTTTCAGTATGTTCACAACTGTTTAAAAATTACACATTAGGCGTTTTCACAATTTAGGTCATACATAATGCAGTTCACATATTATTTTCATTAAAATGTAACCATAAGTGTAAATGAACACACACACACACAGAAGACAACTGTAAGTATATATGTGTATAAATACGTATGTGTGGGCCAGGTGCAGTGGCTCATGCCTGTAATCCCAGCACTTTGGGAGGCTGAAGCAAGTGGATCACGTGAGGTCAGAAGTTTGAGAACAGTGTGGCCAACATGATGAAACCCCGTCTCTACTAAAAATACACAAATTAGCTGGGTGTGATGGCACATGCCTGTGATACCAGCTACTCCAGAGGCTGAAGCAGGAGAATTGTTGAACCCAGGAGGTAGAGGGTGCAGTGAGCTGAGATTGTGCCCCCGCATTCCAGCCTGGATGACAGAGCAAGACTCCGTCTCAAAAAATAAAATAAATAAATAAATAAGACTCACAAGTAGTAATTTACTATTGTACATGAATTGTGCTAGGTACTTTGTTATCTACTTCATTTGATCTTAAGCCATAATCAGCCTAAAAACTTATTTAGAAATAAAGATTTAATATTCTGCTTATTTTAGGTGAAAAAGATTTTGATTGATTATATTTGTGATGTTTGTTAAATTAACTTTTCATGACATAAAATGTTTGTAAAACTAGAATAAAATAAATAAATTTAATTATTCTATTAAATTTAATTAATTTATCTGTTTAAAGATATGGAAGATATGATCAATATAGCAATGTTGCCCAGGACAGTTCAAATTTAAGTATTTATAAATCAGATTGTTTACTGGAATGGAAGTTTAATTACACAAATCACTCAAAACAAATATTTCAAAATTTCTTTGTCTTATAAACAAATTTTGTCTTATAAAAGACAAATTCAAAGGTTGGGCTGTAATTAAATGATACATAATTCATTTCTCAAATCTCATAAGTACTGCACCATTCATATTATTTCACAATACATTACTATGTATTTTTAACCTTTCTTCTACTTAATATGAATATTTAATTATTTGTTTATCCTGAAATTACTGTTGAGAAGACAGTATATACCGGATGCAATATATATTATTCAAAAATATCATTTATGAGTAGTACTAATAAGCTAGTAAATAAATAATTAAATGTTTTGATAATTTTTTTTGAAGGGAAAGGATAGGATGCTGTCACAGACGGCACAGAGCTACTCACCTAAACGTTAGATGTAATGTAAAACATCAGACTGAACCTCTAAATATCTCTAACTATTTGCGGTTGATCTCTTTCAGTAAGTGTTTGAGTATATTTCTGACCTGTTGTTAATTTCTGACTGTCGGATCTCAGATAATACAAACTCCCTGGGGCTCTTGCCATAATCCTCGTAGTAGTGAAGGGAGTGATAATATTGCAGGAAATAGAAAAGCAATGCAAAGATCCAAATAGTGTCACAGCTGGAAAGAAAAATTGTGTTTCATGTTTAAGTTAGAAAAGCACTACTGAGAACCTGGGTGTTACGTTGGTTAACGTTGCCATAACAAAATGCCACAGGCTGGGCGGACTAAACAACAGAAATTTATTTCCTTACAATTCTGGAAGCCAAAAGTCTAAGACCAAAGTGTCAATAGGCTTGGTTTATCCTGAGGCCTCTATTCTTGGCTTGCAGAAGGCCACCTGTCACTGTAATAATCCAAAAAACCAGCATAGCAGCAAACCGGGCATTTATAAGTATTGTTGAATAAATGACTCAGGTTAAAATAGACAGCAAATAACAAAAACATGCTATTCATATAATTTGTTTGCTTCCTCAGAAATAATTGCCAAGTATCTTTTCAATCAAATCAAGTGAGGGCAAATGTGTGACTCCCAAACCAATACCCATCTTCTGCGGGAGAGACAATCATTGTGGAGCCATTCAAAAGGAAATTGTTTCAAAATTTCTAGTAAACATAGAGCCAAGTTGATACCCACTTAGCATATTTGTTCACGTTAAAAATAACTATGACTGATGAGTGAAACACACCCCAGCATCTGAATACAGGTGGTTTGACTGTAAATGACCCACATGTTGGCTACAAACTTAGACGTCCTCAAGTTTAATCCTGTGCTTAGAAGAGTCACACCAGAAAACATACCTTCAATGATATTTTCTATACTTCAAGAGCTATTTTTCTAGCTTATGGGTTTGTCCTTATATTGACAGTTGTTCATAAGAATGGGAAAAAAATGATTTATGAGGAAGCAGCTCGAAAGAGAAACATGACATCTGCAAACAGGGACAATTTGACTTCTTTTCCTAACTGAATACCCTTTATTTCTTTCTCTTGCCTGATTGCCCTAGCCAGAACTTCCAACACTCTGTTGAATAGGAGTGGTGAGAGAGGGCATCCCTGTCTTGTGCCAGTTTTCTAAGGGAATGCTTCCAGTTTTTGCCCATTCAGTATGATATTGACTGTGGGATTGTCATATATAGCTCTTATTATTTTGTGATACGTTCCATCAATACCGAATTTATTGAGAGTTTTTAGCATGAAGGGCTGTTGAATTTTGTCAAAGGCCTTTTCTTCACCTATTCAGATAATCATGTGGTTTTTGTCTTTGGTTCTGTTTATATGCTAGATTACGTTTATTGATTTGTGTATGTTGAACCAGCCTTGCATATCCCATGGATGAAGCCCACTTGATCATGGTGGATAAGCTTCTTGATGTGTTGCTGGATTCAGTTTGCCAGTATTCTATTGAGGATTTTTGCATCGATGTTCATCAAGGATATTGGTCTAAAATTCTCCTTTTTTGTTGTATCTCTGTCAGGCTTTGGTATCAGGATGATGTTGGCCTTGTAAAATGAGTTAGGGAGGATTCCCTCTTTTTCTATTGATTGGAATAGTTTCAGAAGGAATGCTACCAACTCCTCCTTGTACCTCTGGTAGAATTCGGCTGTGAATCTGCCTGGTCCTTGACTTTTTTTTTGGTTGGTAGGCTATTAATTATTGCTTCAATTTCAGAGCCTGCTATTGGTCTATTCAGGGATTCAGCTTCTTCCTGGTTTAGTCTTGGGAGAGTGTAAGTGTCCAGGAAATTATCCATTTCTTCTAGGTTTTCTAGTTTATTTGGTGGAGGTGTTTATAGTATTCTGTGATGGTAGTTTGTATTTCTGTGTGGTCGGTGGTGATATCCCCTTTATCATTTTTTATTGCATCTATTTTATTCTTCTCTCTTTTCATGATTGTATATTTACAAAACCCCATCGTCTCAGCCCAAAATCTCCTTAAGCTAATGAGCAACTTCAACAAAGTCTCAGCATACAAAATCAATGAGCAAAAATCACAAGCATTCTTATACACCAGTAACAGACAAAAAAGAGAGCCAAATCATGAATGAACTCCCATTCACAATAGCTTCAAAGAGAATAAAATACCTAGGAATCCAACTTACAAGGGATGTAAAGGACCTCTTCAAGGAGAACTACAAACCACTGCTCAGTGAAATAAAAGAGGACACAAACAAATGGAAGAACATACCATGCTCATGGATATGAAGAATCAATATTGTGAAAATGGTCATACTGCCCAAGGTAATTTATAGATTCAATGCCATCCCCATTAAGCTACCAATGACTTTCTTCACTGAATTGAAAAAAAATAAACTGCTTTAAAGTTCACATGGAACCAAAAATGACCCCGCATTGCCAAGACAATCCTAAGCCAAAAGAACAAAGCTGGAGGTATCACGCTACCTGACTTCAAACTATACTACAAGGTTACAGTAACCAAAACAGCATGGTATTGGTACCAAAACAGAGATATAGACCAATGGAACAGAACAGAGCCCTCAGAAATAATACCACACATCTACAGCCATCTGATCTTTGACAAATCTGACAAAAACAAGAAATGGGGAAAGGATTCCCTGTTTAATAAATGATGCTGGGAAAATTGGTTAGCCATGAGTAGAAAGCTGAAACTGGATCCTTTCCTACCATTTGACCCAGCCATCCCACTCCTGGGGATATACCCAAAGGATTATAAGTCATGCTGCTATAAAGACACTTGCACACATATGTTTATTGCGGCACTATTCACAATAGCAAAGACTTGGAATCAACCCAAATGTCCATCAGTGGCAGACTGGATTAAGAAAATGTGGCACATATACACCACGGAATACTATGCAGCCATAAAAAAGGATGAGTTCGTGTCCTTTGTAGGGACATGGATGTAGCTGGAAACCATCATTCTCAGCAAACTATCACAAGAACAGAAAACTAAATCCCGCATGTTCTCACTCATAAGTGGAAATTGAAGAATGAGATCCCTTGGACACAGGAAGGGGAACATCACACACCGGGTTCTATTGTGGGGAGGGGGATGAGGGGAGGGATAGCATTAGGAGATATACCTGATGTAAGTGACGAGTAAATGGGTGCAGCACACCAACATGGCACATATATGCATATGTAACAAACTTGCATGTTGTGCACATGTACCCTAGAATGTAAAGTATAATAAGAAAAAGAAGAAAGAGAAACATGAGACATTATTTATATTAATTGGAGGTTTATATTTTAAAAGTTTCCTTAAGAACATTGCTCCAGTTGGATACTGAGATCAGTTGCTTATGACTGGGACTCCCAGGAAGAACAGTTGTAGCTCCCAGGGCAATTGAGGGGAAAATATGTATCTGTGTATGAGTTAAAGGAAAAAATGAGGCTATCTAAATATGTGGTACTATATAAGGATAAAAATAGGAGTAAAAGCAAAAGGAAAATCGAAAAACAATCAAAGCTCTACCACAAGAATGACATTAATGACAATGTTAGACAATTCTAGAAGCTTGTTATTTTCCCATTATATTTTGTAACTTATTTTGACCCATGTTTCTACAATGTGATTACAGAAAAAAGGGTATACATCCTCCTTTTGGGAGAAAGCAATATATAGTCTCAGAACTATTTACAGGTGGCCCTGTCCATTTGCATAATTTTGAATGACTTCTCCTTAAGGTAAACAATGTCTTTAAAACATGTGCTTACAAATGTGTGGAGGACCACATCATGAAAACAAGAGTTAAGTTGAAAACTTTCATGTGACATACATTATCATCTGAAATGGGAAAATCAAGCATAGGATCACTGAAGCAAGCAAAATAACATTAACCTCTACTGAATTTTTAAAATATAATAATGCAAGTAAACTTACAATGAATCAGAAAGGCTTTTCACAGGAATGGTAATATTACCTTCAAATTACAACAGCAGCATGTTTGTTGTTGTTAGGTTATATGTCAGGTATGAAATCTCTAAGTGCCACTGAATCAGCCAAAAATTTCAAAATAAAAGAAAGGAAGAGAATAGCATGGATTAAATGATATACAGAGAAATAATTTATATACAGGGTTATGAAAAGTTATTAAAATTTCTCAAAGTTGAGTTGGGTGCCATGGCTCACATCTATAGTCCCGGCTGCTCGGGAGGCTGAGGACGGAGGATCACTTGAGTTCAGGAGGTACAGCTATCTAATTATGTGGTACTATATACTAAATACATGGTACTCTATATAAGGCTACAGTGAATCATGATGTTGCTGCTGTCCAGCCTGGGCAACAGAGTGAGATCCTGTCTGAGAAAAAGAAAGAAAGAAGGAAAGAAAAAAAGAAAAAGAAGAAAGAGAGAGAGAGAAAGAAAGAAAGAAAAGAAAGAAGAAAGAAAGAAGAAAGAAAAGAAAGAAGAAAGAAAGAAGAAGAAAGAAAGAAGGAAGGAAGGAAGGAAGGAAGGAAGGAAGGAAGGAAGGAAGGAGAATGAAGGAATGAAGGGAAGAAAGAATAAAGGAATAAAAGAAATAAAACAATAAAGAAAGACAGCCCTCCCGCCTCCCTCCTCCCCTCCTTCCGTCCGTCCTTCTCCGGCCCTCCCTCCCGCCCCCCTCCCTCCCTCACCCTCCACTCGCCCTCCCCCGCCCGCCCTCCCCTCCCCTCCCTCCCCTCCTCCCCCTCCCCTCCCTCCCCTCCCTCATTTCGCCCTCCGCTCTCCCTTTTTTCCTTCTTTCTTTCTTCCCTTCCTTCCTTCCGTCCTTCCGTCTTAGCCTTCCTTCCCCTTATTCACTGCCGCGGCTTTCTTCCCCCCCCTTTTCTCCTTCCTCCCCTCTCCTCGACCTATCTTTCGGCGCTTCCCTCCCAGTCTCACCTCTTTTCTATATTTTGAGCCGTCCGACCTTCTCTTTTTGGGTGGTTTTTTTCGTTCAAACTGAATTGGCTTCTCGAGTATTTAAAATGGGACTGGTGCTACAAAGATAGTGATGAAGGAGAGGTCCCCTACGGTCCGTTCCCGGCAAGGACTGCCATGTTTAGAATTGACGGTATTTGAACTAATTAACTAATGGGCCCTCGGCTCAAGAAAGTAAAAGATAAAGTAAATGTGTTTAAATAATAGAGGAATGAATAGTCACTAGGAAAATAACAAATTCACGGAGCCCAGTCAGCCTAGTTCAATTTCTGGAGCCATCATTTACATGTTGAGTTGTCTAGAAAAAAGTTATCCAATCTATCCGAGCCTTATCTTCCCTTTCTTTAATATAAGAATGACTCAACTTTCTCAGGTTGTTCTAAAGATTAAATGATGTTATATAAACATTGAATAAATGTTGGCATAGGAGAATATGGTCAGTACTCCACTAATGACAACTGTTATTAGTAAACTCCTCTGGTTTTTAGGACACCTACTCCCCAGGACTACTCCCTAAATGCCTACTCCCTAAAAACCTCAGCTAAAATGCCACGTGCCTCAGGAAGCCTATGCAACCTATCCCTAGGTTAAATTGCCTCTCTTCTCTAGTCACTATAAGAACATTAATTTTGTTTAGATTATTATTGCACATATTGTGCAATTTTAACATTTTTGCTTTTGTATTAGTCTACCCCAGTTACATGTAAGTTTCTTAAGATAAGGAAGTATTTCATATGTCTTTGTATTCATAGTAGGGATATAAGTTAATTAACCAATTTGTTAAGACATAGGAAATATTCTTTTCTTATATTTCTATTTTAATTTATGGATAAATTCTTGTTTGGGAGAAAATTTATTTTAGGACATTGTGCCATAATACTATTTTAAAAAATAACTATGTTACCCTGATACAAAATACTGTTGTTAACTCAGTTTGAATATGAGAGTTCTGGATATCTTCTAAAGGAATTCTTAACATAACAAGAAAGGCGCAGCTAACCACTATTAAAATACTAGTCCACGGGCGGATCACGAGGTCGAGAAGCGAGACCATCTGGCTATACGGGGACACCCTGTCCTTACTTAAATACAAAAAACTAGCCGGGCGCAACGAGGCGGGCGCCTGTAGTCCCCATCGTCTACTACGGGAGGCTGAGCAGAGAATGGTAAAAACCCGTAAACCCGGGAGGCGGAGTTTTGCAGTGAGCTGAGATCCAGCCACTGCACGCCAGCCTGGGCGACAGAGCAAGACTCCGTCTCAAAAAAAAAAAAAAAAAAAAAAAAAAACTAGTCCAGATAGACAAAGAGTTCTTTGATTATTATTGTTATACACAACATTTTTATTCTGTTTACCTTTAGTTAGATTAAATCAATGTCTATTAACCATGAAAGCTAAGAAAAAGAACAAGTAACCTCTATCTTAGGTATGTGGATGTTTAGTCAATCTATCACGTGGGAAAAACACGTGTCGGTGCAACTCATTCTGGAACATTAGAAATAAGGAAAACACATATAAATGCAGGTTTAGAGACCAAGAACATTTTTATATATTTGGAATAACAAGCCTTATTAATGCAATGCTTTGAAAGGACATAAGAGCTCCTTATGAATGAGTTTAAGATGAAATTCAGAAATTCCATGAACAATAGAACACAACACAATATTAAAAAGAAAACATAAAATTAGTAAGGGCGGTATAATCCTCTCCTTTGAAAATTCATTTTAAAAGGCCTTTTCTATGCTATCTCACACAAACTTTTTAGTGATACTTTCATATAATTTTAGACTAAATTCAATCAATTTAATTTAATTTAAAATTCAATCAATTTTTACTAAAAACATTTAATATGCTACTTACTCTGTTTTGACACTTTAGATAAAGGATAATGTATATTTTAAGAGTCTGGGATACATTTAGTAGATTTCAGAGATTCTCATATGATCAAGGTCTCAAAAATACAGAAGCCTAGGACACAATAGAATAAACAAATGAAGAAAGAAAGAGAGAGAGAGAAAAAGAAAGACAGCAAGAAAGAGAAATATATAGAGAAAGAGGGCAAAATAGAGAAAGAGAGGGGGAGAGAGAAAGAACAGAAGGAATAAAACCTACATTTAGTAGATTTTAGAAATTCCCACATGATCAAGATCCCCAAAATAGAGGAGCCTAGGAAAAAAATAGAATAAACAAATGAAGAAAGATGAGAGAGAGAGAGAAGAAAGAGAGAGAAGAAGAAAGAAAGAAAGACGAAAGAAAGAAAGAAAGAAAAAGAAAGAAAAAAAAAGAAAGAAGAAAAGAAGAAGAAAAAGAAAGAAAAAAGAAAGAAAAAGAAGAAAGAAAGAAAAAAAGGAGATAAAATTTAGAGCAATAGAAAAAGAGGGAAGCGAGAGAATAACAAAAAAGCAGGGGTGGAACTGAAGAGGAGGAATTAAGGAAAATTAGAAGGAAGTAAGGAAGGAAGGATGCGAAGGAGCCGTATTCGGACTGCGTAAGACTTCTATTACTTCGAAACTCTTTGTATATGTATGCTTCTGAAACCCTGATATTATATCAAACGTCTCAATCTCTAAGGTGGACTCATAAACTTCAAGGAGATTTCAGGACAATTTGGTAGGAAAATCTCAAAAGGTAGTTGTTTGAACTTCTTTGAGAAACCTCCAAACTGCTTTCCACAGTGGTTGAACTAATTTACATTCCCACCAACAGTGTATAAGTGTCTTGTTTTCTCTGTAACCTCACCAACATCTGTTATTTTTTTGACCTTTTAATAATAGCCATTCTGACAAGCATGAGATGGTATCTCCTTGTGGTTTTGCTTTGCATTCGTCTGATGATTAGTGATGCTGAATATTTTTTCATGTTTGTTTGTCACTTGTATGTCTTCTTGTGAGAAGTCTCTGTGCATGTATTTTGTCCACTTTGAATGAAGTTATTTTCAGCTTGTTGAATTGTTTATGTCCCTTACAAATTCTGGATATTAGACCTTTGTCAGACACTTAGTTTGTGAATATTTTCTCCCTATTCGTAGGTTGTCTATTTACTCTGTTGATAGTTTTGTTTGCTGTGCAGAAGCTCTTTAATTAGGTCCTGTAAGTATACAGATTATAAACCAAGAGAATCCCAATTAATTGTGAAATAATTCCACCAAAGTTAGGTTCCATAAGGGAGACAGATGGTCATTAGAGAGGCTTATTAGGACGTGATCTAGCATGATATTCAAAAAGTCTCACAGTTGCTTCATTGCCAAGTTTTAGATAATTCATTTTTGCATATCAGTTAAAAGAAGATGAAATAGCTTAAGACTCGACTCTAAAATACTAATTAGCATCAAGATGAGGAGAAAAAAATAAATGGGTGGAAAAAATAAATCTGCTCCAAACATTTGGAAGAAAAGGAAATCCCATACTGATGCTGGTAAATGGGAGGATACACGTGTGTGGGAGAAAGATTTTCTCTTAATACAAGTTCCCCTCAATCCTTACGTTTATAAAGTAACTAAGAAAGATGAAATTTCCTTTAGTGATTTATCCTTAATTGTGAACACTCTCTTTCTTATTTTCCTCTCTTTCGCTACTTCTATTCCCTGCAAAATAACTTCTATCCTTAATGAAAACTCTGCATTTTCTCACCTAATGCTAATTCTACCTTTTCTCTAATGATGCGAAATTATTTGCAGTCTCCTTCCCTAGTTCAGGGCCATATGGCAGGTTACCATCCTACTCTTAGTCCACTGCTGCTCCAGTAATTATGTTATTTGGCACCATAGTCTTGTCACTCTTTTTTCTTTTATTTATTTATTTTTTTTTTTGAACGGAGTCCCGCTCTGTCTCCCAGGCTGGAGTGCACTAGGGCGATCTCGGCTCACTGCAAGCTCCGCCTCCCGAGTTCAGGCCATTCTCCTGCCTCAGCCCCCCGATCAGCTGGGACTACAGGCGCCCGCCACCGCCCCTCTGGCTGAGTTTTTTGTATTTTCTTTTTTTTTTAGTAGAGTCAGGGTTTCATCACATCAACAACTGTGTTAGACGGATGGTCTCGATCTTCTGACCTCGTGATACCGCCATTTCGGCCCTCCCAAGTGCTGGGATTACAGGCTTGAGCCACCGCACCCGGCCAGTCTTCTCACTCTTACTACCTTGGTTGTATACTTACTTCATCCATATTTAAAAAATAAAAATGAAAAATAAAAAACTTGGTATTTTCCTCTTAATTTTCATTTCAAGGGGGCTATGATTTTATCATCCACAATTTTTTCATTTACCTCAAATTGTCAATTAGGCAATCAGGAGTCTTAAGGAGACAAACTGCTATCAAAAAGACATTCTGTACATTCTTCTCCAGCAAAATGATCCAATAAGGACTTAAGGAATTATACATCCAGAAACAAAACATAATTTCTAAGAACAGTAAACAATGCTATACTCTTCTGTTAGCTTTTTAATAGGGTTAATAGACTGGAAACTATATGAGGAGAAGGAATGCGCTTATTCTGCTTATCACTGAAACATCAATAATAACAAAATTTCTGTCTTCACATATAAGAATTTGTTAAATTTGCATTGCATAAATGAATAATCAAGTAAAAAATGAATTGCAAATAAGTGAGACAAAGTGAATTTACAAGCATATTATGCATGGATCGATGGCTGACATTTAAAACAGTTTTCAATCAGGAAGGCAGAACAAGATGGTGGAATGAGAAGCTCCACTCATCCTCCCCCGACCTCAACCCCTGCAAGGACACCAAGTAAACAGCGATCTTCAAAGAAAACAAAACAAAACAAAACAAAACACCTTCATAAGGATCAAAAAGCAGGTGAGCACTCATAGTGCCTGGTTTTATCTTCTTATCACTGAAAGAGGCACTGAAGAGGTAAACATAAAAGCAGTCCTCAATTGACAGTGTCAATCCTCCCCCAATTTCAGTAGCAGCTGCATGGTGCAGATAGCTTCTCTGGGCGCTAGGGGAGGGTGAACACAGCAATTGTGAGCCATTGAACTCTGTGCTACTCTGTTAGAGCAGAAAGGAAAAACGGACCAAACTCAGCTGATGCTCACCTATGGAAGGAACATTAAAACCAGCCCTAGCTAGAGGGGAATCACCTATCCCAGAGATCAGGAACTTAAGTTCTCTCAACCTCACCACCATAGGATGCAGCACTCTATGTCTCTAAGCAAACTTGAAAGGTAGTCTATGCCATAAGGACTGCAATTCTTAGGCAAGCTCTAGTGTGAATTAGTCCAAGAGACAATTACCTGGAGGGCCATGTGACACACGGAGACACTAACTTGGGCAGACAAGGAAGTGCTAGCATCACATTGCCCCTTACCCCAGGCTGAAGAGCTCATAGTTCAAAAAGAGACCCCTTCCTTCTGCTTGAGGAGAGGAGAAGGGAGAGTCGGGAGGACTTTATCTTGCATTTAAGATACCAGCTCAGCCACAGCAATCGCACAATCAGAGTCATGAACTAAGCCCCATGATGCCCCAGGCCCTACTCCCAGATGGCATTTCTAGACACACCCTTGGCCAGAAGGGGATCTGCTGGAAGGGAACCAAAATATCTCATGTACTCCATAAATATATACACCTACTATGTGCTCACAAAATGTTAAAAATAATAAAACAAAGAAAAAGTAAAAAGTAAAAAATAAAATAGTTTTCTAATAAAATTTTGGGCAAGATATTATAAACCATCTAAGAGATAATTCTGTCTAAATTATTTTAGATGGACCAATCTACATCAGCCCAAAAATGGCAGGCACATTATCTATTTCTTATCACGTTTTTGGTTAGAGTATGAACTAGATTAATATTGAGATGTCCAACTATTATGAAATTCTAAATTTTTTTAAAGTTTTAAAAATATATTGCTCACAATTTAAAATTAATTGATGGATTAAAAATAGATTGACTTATGAATATGTGGTTATTCTTTGTTAAGATAATGAAAATGTATTGAACTCTTATTTTAATTGCTGCCTCTGTGCCATATCACCTCTATAAACCAAAAGGGGATCCTCTATATTTTTAATTTTTTCTAACAATATTTGTAATTTTGAGAATCTTCCTGAAAAGCAAATAAAAACAAATCACTTTCTGTGTCCCCCCTCCCCAGTAACTGTTATAATAATTTAGGCAATAACTGGAGTAGAAATGTCAGCTAAATGGTACTGGAAACTTGCTTTCTTGTTTAATCAAAAAATTAAGAAAAGCCTACAAATCACACATTATATCATTATTTTAATATACCAATCTGATGCTTCAACAGAGTTGAAATTTTTGAGATTCTAAATTATCAGAGAAACGTTGATATTCTTTAATTATTTGATCATGTTTCAGATGTTTCAGCATGAGAAAGGTACTTAGTTTGCTCTTTGGTGTTTGAGTGTTGAGGTCATGAATTATTACTAGAAAACTATTCAGGTTTTTTTTTTTTTTGAAAAAGTTAAATAAAATTAAAATAAGAACATATATCTTACATATCTTACTGCTCAGCCAGCAGCAATTTTTGTAGTGGTTACCATGTTTTCATTTTGAACTTTTCGTGGGTAAACAAAACAAGCACTATTTAGAGATTCTACCTAGATAGAAGATATACATATTTGTGTAAAGCCATAGAAATAAATGCCAAGGATATTTTTTTCTTTTTAGTGACTTTGAAATGTCAGTCATTAAGGCTATTATAAAAATTGGGATTTCTAAAAGTAGGAAACAACCTAAAATGAATTTATTATTTTTGTCATTTATGTGAATGATTTATTTTTAGAAAATGCAACATCTCTCTAAGAAAACATTCTAACAATTTTATATAATTAAATTGAATGAATATAAATAATAATTACATTAAACTAATATGCATTCTGTAGACTGTTGCATTTTAAAATACTAACATAGTAGATTTATGAAAATGTATAGATTACTTTGAGGAAACTTGAATCTATCCACTATAATGCCAAATAAGATGCATTATTTCTGTAACTGGAATGAATTTACCCTGCCTTCGTTTTAACAGTCTTATTTATTATTTAGTAATATCAGATGAGAAATTACACATCATTCCTTAACTTGAATTGATCTGACGTACAAGTAACTCACAGTAATATCACCTTGGTCTATCGGTGAAAAAGGCATTTTATTAAAAAAATTATGGATTATGAAATTTAATAATTTTAACCACTTAAGTCCAAAATTTTTATGTACTGTTTTTATAAAAAGTCTTTCTAAAATGCCAAATGTTTCTATGATTTCTATATAAATACTCTGACTATGCCATTAACTTCTGTTAAATGACTATGTTATGTTGATGAAAATTACTTACAATGTTTTGCTGACATATGTGTGTATGTAATTTTCAATACAAAAGACTAGACTTAATCCTAGCATTCACTTCGTATAATTTTATAATTTTTGAGTGGGCTTTCTTTTTCCATCTTATATCTCCTGTAATAGTCATTCTTCTGATACCTAATTGTTTTTTCTCCAATATTCTGATTCTATAATATTCTATACTTGGAAATTAAATATAGTTCATGACTTATATATACATATGTTGAGTTAGAATTTCTGGATAAAATGTCAAAAGTAATATCTATAACCATAAATAGTATAGTGTTTTAGTTAACAGAAGCTTACTCTTTTAGCTTCTTGATTTCGAAAAATAATTTTCTATTTCTGTGTT